>NC_133176.1:61165000-61465000 GCF_049306965.1 Danio rerio
AAAAAAACAACAAAAAAAAAAAACATTCTAGCTCTATGTATCCCAGCTCTTCTACAGAAGGTTCTACAGAAAGCTTTCCAGTACCAAAAATAATTTAAGATTCTTTATTTTAGAGGGCTGTGCAGCTTATCGGGTTAGGGTTACTTTGGTGGGCCAATACAACTGCAAAAACGTAAGCAAGTTTGCTTGTTTCTCATATGTTAAAACTCCTCTGAACATTCAAATATGCTAGAGCCAATGAGGTTTAAGCTGAGTTTTGACTCCTCCCATTTCCCTTTAGACCCCTGAATGACAGGACAGAGCGAAAGGGGACGGTTTTCTGTAATGAATTACGCTTTGATCTGTTTCTCAAACTGAAATATGTTCTGTCTTTATTAGACTTTTTTTTTACACATAATGAAGTGTATGAATGATTATTAATTGTTCAGTGGTTCATGAATCTCACTCATTTTTTATAAAGCAACACTGATAAATGGCTCTAATAAATGATTAAATTTAACTTTATCAGTTTATAAACTAATATATTAAAATAATTACTTTTATAATAGAAAACATTACTCTGGGATATCAAATAGGCCTAAATCTAAATATAAATTCTAAAGCAAATGTACGCACTTAACACAACTTGTGGTCACATTGTAATAGTTTTTGTAAATATTATAATTAATCATTTCCATGTGGAATAGCTCATTTAAGTGGAAACAACAAAAGCATTATAGAGAGACTCTGAAATTATTCTCTGAGAGCATCAGCTATTGATGTTTATTATTGATTACATTTATCTTCTGGCTCCACCTAGTGGTGAATATGTGTTAGTGTCTTCATTGTCCTGGTTTAAGTGAACTGATGTCTGTGCAGATTATTGCGTTCTGTCTGAACTAATTATTCCAGATGTCTTCATTGATTGACCAATATAGGTCTGGACTTGTGGATGGGAGTTTCTTCTATTGAGCTGATGAGCAGAATCAGGTGTGTTTTATTAGGAAGAGATGGAAAATGTGTATTATTGATGCATCTAAATTAACAAAGGTGTGAAATACCGGATTATATGTCTGCTAGTATTTGCATTTTAATTATTTTTCTGTTGATGAATTGTGAATGACTCTGGTTTATGAGTCAACTGTGTGTGTTGGAAAATGAGGAATCAATCTGAAGGAACCAATTCTCGATATTGACTATATATGACTTGTTGTTTATGTTTTTACGATAGTCAGAGAGGAAGAATCTTCCAGCAGTTCACTCTGTGTTTTTTTTTAATGCTGAAGTTTGACTGCCAGCTGCTGTCCGTGGTGCTGAATCCACATCAGAGATTTAGTTTAATCTGAACATAATTATCCAAACAAATCCAGGTCGATAGCTCATCTTTACATTAAACCCAGAGTATAATTATTAAATCAAAAGTATCAGATGATTTTATTTACATAAATAATTACAGCAGTGCCTTTACCATTGAGTACTAAGTGGTCTAGAGGACTTCAGTGATCTATTCCCATCTAGTGGAGGATTTAAATACTGCAGATCTGATTTACTTACAGAGAAGATTCCAGCTTTGTCCAGCAGGTGTCCACTGATGTTCAGTAAAGCTGCTCATTACTGATAAAGAGCTGAAGAAAGAGGAAGTCACTAAAGCAGACTGATGTAGAGACAGAGATACACACACACACACACACACACACACACATCATTAACAACACTCACTCAACACTCAAGTCACAATGAAGATCCTCCTCGTCATCTCCGTCTTCACTTTAAAGCTGATCTCAGGTCAGAGCTTTTCTCTTTCAGTCACTGCAGTAATGATGCTGTTTTCTGATTATTAATCTGATCTACAGCTGATCCATATGTGGTGAAGTATATTAATGCCACTGGGTACTCTGGACGAAGCCTTCTTGTTAGTTCATGGAAGCCTTGGCATGAAAATGATACTAAATTCATGGGAAAGCTACAGGATAGACCAATAATAAAAAACAGGAAACATCATCGGTGGATTAATGAAGGAAGATTCACTTTATTTTGTAATAATCTTGCAAGCTTAGTGCTTTACATTAAAGAACTGAACAAACAAGATGTTGGAAAATACTGGATTCGTGTTCAAGGCAAATGGTCAGTTGAAATTACTTTGAGTGTAAAAGAAGGTCAGTCATTTAATCAGTAAAAATCCTGTGTAACAGTCACTGATCGATCGTTATAGCTTTCATTAATAAAAAGGTATTTCTTTATTATATGAATGACAGATTCATGTTGTAAAGTGCCCACGAGTGTGATGGTGAACAATGGAGAGACGGCCAGTTTCAACTGTGAATCTTCACAGAGTCAGATAAACAATCACAAAATTATATTAAAAAAAGCAAAGGATTACATTGAGCTGATTTACAACTCATGGTATAATGAAGGACGAGTCAGTGTTTCAGATGACAGACCTGATCAGAAAAAGCTCTTCAGTGTGAGAATTACTGCAGTGACACCAGAAGATGGAGGAGTTTACTTCTGTGGAGTTCAGTTCTACAGAAACTCCCACAGTTACTCCATTATTATTGATGTTCATCTATTTGTTATTAGTAAGTAAAGCAAACCTAATCAAACCTGAATTGTTCATTTTTTTATCTGCATGTGATTTGATGATGTTTCTGATTGACAGCTGAAGTGGGCGTTTCTACAGTGATTGGCTACTCAGGAGCTGCTCTGATGATCAAGTGTGAACATCCTCAACACAAAACCAACACCAAATACATCTGTAAAGAATCATCAGCTGGATGCTCAGAAGAATGGATGAAGAATGGAGATGTTTCTGTAGATGAGGACAGCAGAGCAGGAGTCTTGATGGTGTTTTTTAGAGAGCTGAAAGCTGCAGATGCAGGAACATACAGGTGTGGAGTGAAGGACTCTGAATATACTGAGAGATTCACTCAACTTCAGCTCAAAGTCAGACACGGTGAGGAAACAGCAGATACTTTAGTATATAAAATATGTCTTCTGACTTTCTATTATCTTGATTTACAGATGGGAAATATCCAAAAGTCATGAATGAATCTGTTCATCTTGGTGGAGAAGTAAAGATCAGCTGTCAGATCATAGAAGAACAGAAAGTTTATTTCTACAAAGAGGAATATAATCAGAGCTGCCAGATCAGGAGAGCATCTGAAGATCCACAACTGACTCCTGCAGAGTCTGTGGGAAGTGAAGAGAGAGTTTTCACAGTGATCATCAGTAATGCGAGTGTCAGAGATGCTGGAGTTTACTGGTGTGGAGCAGAAACCAGAGACACACATCTGACCTTCATCTCCCTGACCACTAAAATCCAGCTCAGCGTCATCAGTGAGTCCATTCAGATGATTCTGGAGTGAATACAGTCTGTTCACCATCATCTGTGTGTTAAATGTGTGTGTTTGTGTGCAGTGTCTCCAGTCGTGAGACGTGAAGGAGAATCTGCTCAGATCTTCTGCCCTTATGATTCAATCTATCAATCAAAGTCAAAGTCTCTCTGTAAGGGGAAGTGCTCCACTAGAGACACACGTCCTCTGGATGAGACTGTGAGAGAAGAGAAAGAGAGACTGACTCTGCATGAAGACGTCACAGCAAGCGTCTTCACCGGGACCATCACTGGACTGACAGCAGAGGATGCTGGGAAATACTGGTGCGCAGTGACATTAGACAGAGAGCTGAATTATCTTTACACTCATCTGATGGTCATCATCAAGCAGGGTGAGGAAGCTTCACACGTCTGAATGTGGAAAACTAGGCCTGTCCACTGATGTTCTTGTGTTTCTGCTCATTTCCAGAGCTGAGCTTGACTAAGTATGAAGGAGACGACGTGTCCATCCAGTGCAGACATCATGATGGAGATCAGAAAAGCTTCTGCAGAGCACATGAAGCCTCCACGTGTGTGAAGGATGGAGATTCACTGGAGACCATCAGAGATGCTCGATTCTCTATCAGTGATGAAGCGTCTGCTGGAGTCTTTACTGTCAACATCACTGATCTGAGAGCAGACGACTCTGGGGTTTACTGGTGTGGAGCTCACGTCATCACTAAAGTCAACCTCAGGGTTATAAAGGGTAAGATAAGAGCACACTACAGCTTATCTAATTTGACCTTTGTTGAGTATAATTTTATCTTATCAGCATAACCTGAATGCCATCCATTTATTCATATGTCTATATGGTTTTGAGGACTGCAGTCTCAGCCAGACTTCTCCCCAGATTAGGGGGGTCAAACTTAGTTCTGGAGTTCTGCAGTTCTGCTGAGTTTATATTCAGCCCTAATTTGATCCAGAAATACCTCATCTGCAAATATCAGTGATGAAATTCTGTGGTCCCTGAACCAGATTCCTTTGGCCTCAGGCTGTGCCCTTAATGACTACTCTCACCCCGACCCTAAACCCAACCGACACAGTACTGTAAAAAAATGAATTATTGTTATACAGTGTCATAAAAAATGCTGCTATGTTAATGTGCATATTGCACTTCCGGCCAGCCGCATTTCCAATCTAGACTTTATCCTTGATTTGCCTTGATGTTGTTGTTTTTTTTCTCTTTTTTTTTCTTTTTTTGCTGTCATTCCTTGTTTATGGCATTGTTTTGTTATTGCAGTGACATTGTGCAATACATTGACAACTTTGTTTGTTTACATACTGATGTACTTCTAGATTCCAAAGAAATAAATACATAATAATGAAAATATAATGATTTATTATTATCTTAAAAATTGTAATAATTTTGTTTTTAATTACAGTGCTTTTCTCTGAGTCATTTTTGTCATTGTTTCATATGAACACTGGAAGTGTGTTTTTTTTTTTTTTTTTTTTGCATGAACAAACTGCTTTGTTTTTCCATCCAGCTCAAAGACACAGAAAGCAGCTGAAGTTTTAGACTCTTGCACTAGTTTAACTGCAAACATTAAGTTTGCCTTGCCAACCAGGGGCATTTATTCCCCGACATCATATCTACAGTGAGGTGGCAGTTCAAGTTGAGGTAACAAGAATGCAATTCTAATGATTTGTGCAAGTATATTTAAATGAATTTTAATCTTATTTCAATTAATTTGTGAAATATAAAATCACTTACTGAGTTGTCTAAATAAATGCTTTACAGCAGTGAAGACAGTACATTTGATATTGTGACATTGCTCATGAATGCAGCAGGTGCTTTAGTGTGTTTGTGTTTTGACAAGTGTTCAGCTCAAAACCACAGAAATGAGCTGAAGGTGCACAGTCTTGGTTTGGTCTTTGAAGAAGCAACAGACTTTATTTAGCAAACCCACAGTGAACAGAGAGAAGAAGAAGCTGAGCAGAGGCGGTGTGCAAATTTGCAGAACAGAGAATCAATTACACTCATTTTACTGCAGGAAATAAAGATTAAATGCATGAACATTAGATTTACAAGTACTTTTAGTCACCTGTATTCAATTAGTTTTTTTGTGAAAACTATTTGAGTTCTAAATGCTTTTACTCACAATTGCATAAACCTTTAAGTGTTAAAGCAGATATTTATGTTAGAAATATTTAGGAAACAGATCAGTTATGTAGATATTACTATCTTACTCTGTGTTTCTGTTTTTGTTTTGTTGTTTTTTGCTTTTTCTTTCAGATTTCTCCCTCATCATCATCATCATCATCATCATCATTACTGGTGTGTGTGTGATTGTGCTGCTCGCTGTTGGATTCAGACTGATTGTGTGTAAATTAAGACGCAAGAGCACAGGTTTGATCATTTATGTCTTGATATTTCGTCACTTTAGAATTATAGGGTTCTATCTTACATTTTTTATCAAAATTGAGTTATTGACATATTCTTATTAAATGGCAACTTGTTTACATTATGGGATGTTTTTTTTATAAGATGTTTACATTTTAAGACCTTTTTTTTAAAAAATACAAATGTTACACACACACTGTTTGCTATAGAATGCAAAAACTTTGAAGCTCAATATCTCAAAATCATTCAGAACGCAGAGAGAACCTTATCATTCCAAGGTGACGATTTGTAGTCTGTAAACTGCTCCAGTAGATTTGATCCTGTAAACTGCTCCAGTAAATCTCTTTTTATCTGATCCTGCTGTTTAATAAAGTTTGTTTTTCTCTCAGCTGATTTTTTTTTTCAATTAGAAAATACCTCCACACCAGACAAGAAAAAGAGAGTGAAAAACACAACAGTGAGTTACAGTGTGTGAGTGTTTCCACATATTTTTGTAATTATAATTTATTTGGTTTATTTGTATTCATATTTTATTATAATAAAAATAACAAATATATATAGTATATCATATATGATTCATATTGAAACACTTAATTGTAATTCATCATAATAGTTGCTTTTGCATCACACTACTAATGAGTGATGCATCATTTGTATTAAATATGATATGCAAATCACTGTTGTAAATGTAATTTGATGTACACATAGACAGACAGAAAAAGTATTTCTGTCTGATTTCTCAGCCCATTTTCTCTTGGTTTCCACATGTTCAGTCATCAGTCAGCAGACGTGATCCTGGATCAGCAGAAATGATCAGTCCTGATGAAGAATCTTCTGATGAGCTTCTGTACGCATCCGTCACTTTCCAGAAGGAGCAAGAGTCTCTCAGTGAAGCTGGAGTCACCTTCAGGAACAGTCAGGTTTACTCTGATTATACCACAGTTGTTTTACCACAGTAAACTCACCCATCACAGATCATCACAGCAGTAGTTCTTCATTCATTAGTTGCTATTTTGCTGGCATGCACAGATGATTGATCTGCAAACTCTGGGTTGGGTTTGATTGTTGTTCTGCTCACTGTGTTGAAGTGTCACTGCTGCTCGTGTTGCTTCTTTCACCACACACACACACACACACACACACACACACACACACACACACACACACACACCTTTTCTTGATATCTGAATATGAGTTTGCTTTGGCCTGCTTTTGTTTCATAAACTCAAGAGAGGCTATAGTTACAGAGAGATTATTGAAAAAAAAAATTATTTAAGTAATATTTTAATTGATTGCTACTCACAAATGCCTTATGAATTAACTTGCTTATACCAATACCTTTGCTGATGTTGCTTTTTCAGTTCATTCTTATGTTAGTTCTTACTTTAGTTTGATGTATTCAGTAGATTTTGTTGTAAAATAAACTGTTTATTAACACAATTTGTTTGTATATATATATATATATATATATATATATATATATATATATATATATATATATATATATATATATATATATATATATATATATTGTTATTGCAGTGACAATGTTTACAATTGACTAAAACTTTTCATTTACATACTGGTGTAACTTTCAAAGAAACAAATGCATAATAATAATAATAATAATAATATTATTATTAATAATAATAATAGTAATACAATTATTTATTGTTATCATAAAAACAGTAATATTTAGTTTGTATACAGTGGTTTAATCTGAGGCAGTTTTATAAAGTCATAAAGTTTCTTATGAACACTGGAGGTGTTTTTTGTTTGTGTGAACAGAATGTTTTTTTTTTTTCTTGTTTTTCTTTTTTCCCCCGTCCAGCTCAAAGCCACAGAAAGCAGCTGAAAGTTCAGGCTCACATTAGTTGAAAGCCGCAGTGAGTCTGATGATAAACACTGATTATGAGCATTAGACTAAACCAGCAGCTGCATCTGCAGCATCTTCTGAACGCAAGAAAACATGTCTTTGCATCTGTAAATCTAAATAAAAATAATAATCAAACAGACAATATAAACAGACAGTTTTTATGAATTTAACAAAGGAAATATTAAAAATGATTGTGTTGTGACTTGTTGTGGTATTATGACTGAGACTGTCACAATGAAAGACACTGAGAGATTTTGCTGTAGCTTATTTTAATATGAACTTATTCATTCTTTTAGTGGGATTTATTTGCTTTATTGATGAAAAAACTATTAAGTTTCAGCAATAAATGCTCTTTAATTTTATTTGTCTTCATACTATTATTATCGTGTGTTATTCAGGGTTGCTTGTAAATATCTCAATGCTTTTCTGCTGTTTGCTGGGTGGAATAAAACTGGTCAGTTTTGCCGATCAAGTGGTGTGCTGTTCTTCAGCTTGTGGTTTTCTAGTTATTTTGGCCAAACCGAGATGCACTTCAACCAACTGCAGGTATAAACAACAGGAAATGGGTTTCAGTATAGTCACGTAACCTACTTTCAACTTTCCTTTATAAAATAAGAATAAAAAATGTAAAATCTTAAACTGTTTGTAGTGTGATCTGCTTCTGTTGTTAACAGTTACTGTATGTAGCAGAGGCAGGATACGACTTAGATTATCAATATTAGAATTAGGCTATTGTTCATTTAATTACTATTTTTTTTATAGTTTATTCAGCAAGTCAAGTAGATAAAAAGTAAATAAATCAGTTATTACACTAACGGTCAGCAAAAAAATAAAAAATAATTAAAAGTGTATTCATTTTAGTTCAGTCAAAGTATTTACAAAAGGTCAGAATGCCTGTTTACATGTAGACGAAAATCCACTTACAGCATTATTTTGAAAATTATACAGGACTGCTCGTGTAGTTTCAGAATTCTATTATGTATATAAAAGAGCTAAAACCCTTCAATGGCAGATACTGTTCATCATAAAATAAGCTGTGTTTGTTTCTGCGTCTGTCGTTGTGCGTGTCTTTGTTAACTGTGTTTTTATATAATTTTATATAATATTTAAATATACTGCAACGCGACCACACGCATCAGCCAATGACCATTAAGCGCTGTTTCGTTTTCTCCTTATATGGCGCTGAGCTCTGTGCTTCCGTTTAATGAAAACAGCTTCGCAAGTGAATCTCGTCATATAATCATGCAGATGTTTGAGAAAGCAGTAAATTCGCTTTCTTTCTAGTCTTCACTATTATCAGTTCTGTGTGTTTGAAAGTTTTACAGTCAGAGATTAGCATGTGCAGATGCCAAACAATTTGTTAAGCTATTGTATTCAGAAGTAATTGTGAATGTTGCGTTCTCGTGCTAAACTCGACACAACAATGCAACGAAATTGTTACTGAGTATATATATATATATATATATATATATATATATATATATATATATATATATATATATATATATATATATATATATAYACACACACACACACACACACACACACACATATATATATATATATATATATATATATATATATATATATATATATATATATATATATATATATAATTTTTTTTTTTTTTTTTTTTTAATTTTTTTTTTTTTTTAATTTTTTTTTTTTGCCTCCCTTCAACGCTGTTCCTCTGTACGCTGTACAGTCTGTCAAAACATGTACAGTAATAAGTAGCCTAGCTAAGGTAACACATTGCTGCCACACACATATTGTTTTTCCACTCAGCTATGTCGTTATAACGAGATCTTTTCTCGTTTTAACGACATCGACAAAAGATCTCGTTAATGACGTAGTTGAGTCGAGAAAAAACAGTATGTGTGGCAGCAATGCGTCACCGTGAATCAGATCAAAACATTTGTAATTTTAAGGTTGTTCCAGAAAATCTCACTAAAATCGGTGATTCTTCTAATCCCATTCATTATACTTTTATTATTAATAATAATATAATAATAATCATTTATATAATAATTAATGATTTAATGATTAAAACTAATATTTTTAGGATTGCAGATTTGAATTTTTGATCGTTCTAATGTGTTTATGATATATTATTTTTCTGTATTGAATCCTTGTGTTTTATTGCGGTGGTATTTTTGCTATTGTTGTAGTGTTTTGGGTTTTTGAAAAGCACATTGCAATAAGATATTATTATTATTATTATTCTGTACATCTACACATGAATATATTCCAAAGTGAAGCTCCTGGCTCCATCTAGTGACAAAAGTTAAAAATACATCATAACATTTATATTTATCTGAACCTTACATTTCCTAGATCATCACAATTATTTGTATGTACTAATATTGTAATAATCTGCAATTGCCTCTCTGGATATCACACTAACTGTACCCAAAAAAAAAAATAAATAAATAAATACTAATACTACTAATACTTTCCTTCTTAGACTTTACAGAACTGAAACTTGCCTACAGCACTTATACATTGTTGCTCCTATAGTTGTGTAAATTGCTTCCTTGTCCTCATTTGTAAGTCGCTTTGGATAAAGCGTCTGCTAAATGACTAAATGTAAATGTAAATAATAGCTGATTGGGTATGTAACATGTATTTCCTTGAGTTCTGGTTTGGATGAAACGCCGCTGATTTCCTTAATTTCTTCATAAACAATGAGGCAATCAGGAAGAGTGAAACTTGGATTAAAATGTGATCATTACAGAGTCATTGTTCATAGAGATGTTTTATGACTAAAGTCAGAGATGAAGGGAAATAAACAATAATTGTCAATAAAATCAAGTTTATTAATGATGGTAATGTTTGTCTGAAAGCTGCTGTCCATGGTACTGAATCCACACCTACCTGTGATATATTATATCATATATAGTTTTTCTGTATTTAGAATGCAAAAAATTTGTTTAAATTTACAAATACAAATTATCAGAGAAAAAAAAAAAGTAAAATATTTGCAGTATGTGTGGTTTCTAGATCAGTGGTTTCCTACTTCAGTACCCACATTTAGTTTGTTTCTTTGATTTGACTTACAATGTTCAGTTCATGAACCTCAAACATCATGAAGATCTGGAGTTGGTGTGCAAAACAAGCAAAAGACATTGAAATAGTGCTGGGGAAAGTCTAGAAGGGATACAGCTGCGGATGCTCACATCAATACAGCATATTTTTATGACACTGAAACAACAATAATTAATATTTTACATTACTGTGATGATTGGGTTTAGGTTTGGGGTAAGGGTAGATGTTAATAAAATACAGTTTCATTGTTAATTTAAAAATTATGTAAAAATGTTAAAATATGAATAACACTTGATCTAGATATTGTTTTACATCATTGAGATGGTTGAAGTAAGGGTTGATGGAAATAATTTATAATTAATGGGTAACTTAATAAATAATATAAATAATTCTAGTTTACTTCTGGCCACAGCTGTATACCTTCTAGCAGTTTATTTGCAGTATGTGTGGTTTCTAGATCAGTGATTTCCTACTTCAGTACCCACATTTAGTTTATCTCTTTTATTTGACACATGATTTAGTTCATGGACCTCAGAAATCATGAAGAATTGGATTTGGTGTGTAAAGCAAGCAAAAGACATAGAAATGGTGCTGGGGAAAGTCAAGAAGGGATACAGCTGCAGATACTCGCATCAATACAGCATATTTTTGTCACACTGTAATAAAACAATAATTCATATTTTGGGGTTGAGTTTAGGGGTGATAATAATAATAATACAATTTAAGCTGTATTTTAATTAAAATATGAATAATGCCTGGTATATTTAGTGTTTTACTTTGCTGTGATGATTGGGATTAGGGTTGGAGTTGGGGTAGACGCTGACATAATACAATTAATGGGTAATTTAATGATTAATATGACTAATTCTCATACACTTCTGTCCATTGCTGTATCCCTTCTAGCAACAACCAAAGTGCTGTGTGGTGTGTTTAAGGCCTGCAGATGAGAAACACTGATCTAAATGATCTTACACATGAATTTACATGTTCAGTTTACAGTCGTCCTCTAGTGGAAGACTAAAATAATGCAGATGTGATTAAATTGAGTGTGATTTAGTCCTTACCTAGAGCAGATTCAGTGTTTGTCCTGTAGGTGTAGCTGTATGAGTGCGTAAAGCCAGTAAAGCTGCTCATTACTGATAAAGAACTGATGAGGAAGTCACTAAAGCAGACTGATGTAGAGACAGAGATACACACACACACATCTTTCAGCATCAACAGCACACTCAACTCAAGTCACAATGAAGATCCTCCTCATCTTCTTCATCTTGACTTTACAGCTGATCTCAGTTCAGAGCTTTAATTTTTCAGCCACTGGATACTCTGGAGGAAGCCTGATGCTGGATTCTGGGAAACTCTGGATCAGTGACTCTGCTAAATATCTGGCCAAATTACCAGACTGGAGGATAATAATTAATGACACTAAACATGAGAGATGGATTAACGAAGGAAGATTCACTCTGTTTAAAAACACTGATGAAAACCTCATGATCTTCATCAGAGATCTGAACACAGATGATGCTGGAAGATACGCAGTTGATGTTGATCAGGAAACCCGTATATATATGATACTGAATTTGGAGGAAGGTCAGTTTAAAATCAAAGTTTTTCTGTATAAATCTATTAATAATTGTAAAGGTTTTAATGATGTGTAATGTTTCAGACTCATGCTGTGATGTGTCTAAGAGAGTGACGGTGAACAGTGGAGAAACTGCTGTCTTCAGCTGTGAATATTCACACAATCAGATTCACCATGCAAAAGTCATATTTAAAGAAGAGAGAGACTCTGTTAAATCTGTCATACACACAACGGCCAGAATCAGAGAAGAAGGAAGAGTCCATATGTCTGATGACGGACAGAGAAACGTCTTGAGTGTGAGCATTACTGCAGTGACAGCAGATGATGGAGGAGTTTACTTATGTGGAGTTTGGGTCAGAGAAAACTCCTACAATTACTCAACTCTTCACACCATTCATCTCCATGTTATCAGTAAGTCAAATAATCTCTGATTATACAAGTGTTCTGTTTGTGGAAAAATGTGATCAGTTGTTATATCTGTGATTGACAGCTGAAGTGGGCGTGTCTACAGTGACTGGCTCCTCAGGAGCTGCTCTGATGATCAAGTGTGAACATCCTCAACACAAAACCAACACCAGATACATCTGTAAAGAATCATCAGCTGGATGTTCAGAAGAATGGATGGAGAATGGAGATGTGTCTGTAGATGACGACACCAGAGCAGGAGTCTTGATGGTGTTTTTTAGAGAGCTGAAAGCTGCAGATGCAGGAACATACAGGTGTGGAGTGAAGGACTCTGAATATACTGAGAGATTCACTCAACTTCAGCTCAAAGTCAGACACGGTGAGGAAACAGCAGATACTTTAAACTGAATATATAAGATGTCTCTTCTGACTTTCTATTATCTTGCATAACAGATGGGGAATATCCAAAAGTCATGAATGAATCTGTTCATCTTGGTGGAGAAGTGAAGATCAGCTGTCAGATCCCAGAACAACAGAATAAAAATTATTTTTGTAAAGAGGATGATCATAAGAGCTGCCAGATCAGGAGAGTATCTAAAGATCCACAACTGACTCCTGCAGGATCTGTGGGAAGTGAAGAGAGAGTTTTCACAGTGAGCATCAGTAATCCGAGTGTCAGAGATGCTGGAGTTTACTGGTGTGGAGCAGAAACCAGAGACACACATCTGACCTTCATCTCCCTGACCACTAAAATCCAGCTCAGCGTCATCAGTGATGGTAATTGAGTTTTCTTTTTTTTTCTACAGAACATTGATGTATTGATTAACTTGAAAGTATTTAAATTAAAGGTCGATTAACAGCTAAAAAGCAATAATAATATATTAAAAAGTGCAGTTTATGTGTGTCTTGCATTTTAGATTGTTTATTCATTCGTTTTTTTTTTTTTTTTTTTTTTTTTGTGCCACACTCTTGCATTTGTCTATTTGTCCAGAAGCACTTAATAATAACACATGAGTTAGCAAGAGTTCATGTTTATTATTTCAAATATTATCACTTACTTACTCCCAGGGCCGTTTATATTGAACTTGATATTTAGCAGTACTATGTTGGTGTTACATTACATTTCATTTTTACAAGGTGGGTCATTAGCCCAATGCTCAACTCCCAACCTGGAAGACTAGGACATACACACATACATTAGAGACAATTTAGCTAACCCAATGCACCTATAGCGCATGGCTTTGGACTGTGGGGGAAAACGGAGCACCTGGAGAAAACCCACCCCAACACGGGGAGAACATGCAAACTCCACACAGAAATGCCAACTGACCCAGTCAGGACTCGAACCAGTGATCTTCTTGCTGTGAGGCGTCAGCGCTACCCACTGCACCACTGTACCAACCCACCACTTTCACTTTACACACCATTAAATCAAATCACTTTTATTGTCACATCATCAGCAGCAAGTGTGCTATGATGAGTGAAAAGCTTAGGTGCTGGCTCCTGACAGTACAAAATATAGTGCAAATACAACGACAGTGCAAAATACAGACAGTGCAAATACAACAGCATACTCCCCCAAAAAAACAGGACAATGTAAAATTTACAGCGATTTGTACAATGAATAGGTGTACCCATAGTTGTAGGCAGTATTGTTTCAAGTATGGATTGGTTAAAGTGCAGTGCATGCTACATATTGATGGTGTGCAGTGAGGGGTATGGAGTGTGGGGTGTGTTAAGTGTTCATCAGCCTGATAGCCTGGGGGAAGAAGCTTTCCTTCAGTCGGCTGGTGCGTGACCGGATGCTGCGGAACCATGTGCCTGAAGGTAGCAGAGAGAAAAGTCTATGGCTTGGGTGGCTGGAGTCGCTGATAATTTTTTTGGCTTTCTTCATGCAATGCCTGGTGTAGATGTCCTGGAGGAAGGGAATCTCCCCTCCTACTACGCGTCCAGCAGTTCGCACAATCCTATGTAGGCCTTTGCGACATTCACGCTTTTAGGTTAAAAACCTGCAGCATATTCTAAAATCTTAACTTCTATAGTTACATTTGTAATTACACTGTTGACCTTTCCTTACACCCTAACCCACCCTTAAACCTACCCATACCACCAAACCTGTCCCTAACCCGATCCATATCCCACCTCAAGAGCAGGCTGGCCAGCTGCATAGTGCATCCCACCATAGTCCCTGAGCAAAGCCAACCCCCAAATAACCTGCGTACATGGAGATATCGCTTATGTGGTGGCCCAACACATCATCATTGCAGCTGGCTCCAGTGCATGGTCACCGGAAGCTGGCATTGTCCTCAATCTACCAGTCCCCCTCCTCCTGGGAGGAGATTGGCTGCAGTTTGAAGATTTACTCTACTGAAAATGATGCCAATTAAACACCAGCCAATGATGCTGGCTATCGAAAGCAACAGAGGGGAAAGAGTGTCACCAGGTAACCTGTACTCTGAACTCCTGCAACAGGTTTAAACACTGCTTGTGAGAATAGTGGATGGAGTAGAACATTCACCTGCGCCTCACCTCTCCCACACTTCGTCTTCTAACATGGTCTGCTGTACTGTGTATCTTAAAATAGGGATCTTGAGATAACCCACACCTGATGGCTGGTCACCCTGGGGACTGCAACACAACCCAGCGGACCCAAGATCCGTTCCATTGGACCAGGCTTGAAGCTGCCTCCCCCCAGCCCACTGATCCTGCTCCCATTGTCGAGGTGCCCTTTGACCTATTTGGCCTGGACCTGGTTGAGACGCTACCAAAGTCCGCTCGCAGGCATGAACATATTCTGGTCATCAGCAATTATGCCACATGATAGACGATCCTATTGTCCACATCAGAGAGCAGCTCTCAGCCACACGGAAGGTGGAGTTTTAAGCCCTGGGTGGTCAGTTCAAGGATGTGTTCTTGTAGAAGCCCGGGTAGACAACAGTAATCCGGCATAAAATCTCTACTGCACCTGGGCTCATCATACAGCAGTGGTCCTATCAAGCACCAGGCGCTAACTGCCTGACTATCAACGAGGAAATCCAGAAGAAGATGGTAACGTTAGAGATCATCGAACCATGTTGTAGCCTGTGCTCCAGCCCTGTAATGATGTTCCAGAAGCTTGATGACACCCTCCAATTCTTTAACAACTTTTGGGAGCTCTATGAGTTCTTCAGCTTCAACAGGTACCCCACGCCTCGAGTGGAAAAACTCCTGAATTGGTACGGAGGAGCCGGATTTATCACAATGTTAGGTCATTGACAAGTGCATCTCTCCCTGTATGGCTAAGAGAAGACCACTTTCTCCAACCTGGTGGACAGTGGCACTAACGAGTTCTTCCCATGACGCTCCACAGGGCAACATTCCAGCGCATGATGGACATCATACACAAAGCATATGTAGCCACATATCTGGACGATGTGGTCGCCTCTCAAGGTCTTGGCAGGACCATCTTACTAGGGAGGGTGCTGTTGGAATTACAGTAGGCTAAGCTCACTGCAAATCCCAGGAAATGTCATCTGGGACACGCTGAAGCAAAGTACCTAGGGCACCACATCAGACAGGGGCTTCAACCCCAGCAGGCAAAGAGGAGGTGCTGCAGAATATCTCTTGCCCAGGACCCAGGTACATACCTTTTTGCGGTTAGCTGGCTACTATCAATCTTTTGTCCTCACCTTTTCATACATACCCATCCCACTAACTGACCTGATAAAAAAAGGGGCAGCCAGAAAAGATCCCCTGGAACCCAGCAGCTGAACCAGCATTCCAGTACCCAGGGGCGGACTAGCCATAGGGAGCACTCGGACATTTCCCAGTTGCCTGATGGACAATCTGGCCTGCCAACATGAATCCCCCTCACTTACCAATCGCTTTCCCCACCACTCTTCACTCAAGTGGCCTGATGTTCAATAACTGTCCCAAGCAAAATTACCATCCCAGTCCACCCCTGCCAGTCCCTCTAGTCCATGCATCATACCTGCTCCTACATACACCAAACTACAGCTACCTCTTCATCATCCAGACCAATGCCTCCGACTCCGGCCTGGGATTAGTCCCAGTTCCACAATGGTGAGGAACACATCATCTACAAGGGTTAGAAGCTTTCCCCTGCAGAGTCCAACTATGCTGCTGTCGAAAAGGAGGCCATGGCATTAAGAGGGCAGTCCTGGAGCTTAATGACCTGTTCCGCAGAGCACCCTCACCTTCTGGGCCAGGACTTTCATGATGCATGCCTTCACTTCCACCTAAAATAAACCCCCCTTCTGGGGAATCTTACACTTTCCATCCTTGTTGGTGTTTTTTTCCTCTGCCTGTCCTCAATAAAAAAAAAATCACTCACTTGTTTTCATATAATTCATTATAGCATATATTTTTCATGGCCGTCTGTCATTATGATTTCATCTATTTATTTTGATCTATGTATTTTCTTTCAGATTTCTCCATGAAAACTGAAATCTCCATTATCATCATTACTGGTGTGTGTGTGATTGCGCTGCTCGCCGTTGGATTCCCTCTGACTGTGTGTATAATAGGACACAAGAGAACAGGTCTGATCATTTCTCTCTTGAATATGAGACATATTGGACATGAATATTCATAACATATGAATATTGAACAATCGGGCTCCTTAGTCTTGTTGGGTCTGTCTGTCTTCATCATACTGATGAATTTGTTTTCTTTTTGGGTACTATAGGAAAAAACTGTACAGCAGAGAAGAAAACAAGGGGGAAAACTACTGTGAGTTACTGTGTGTGTACTTGTTTTTATATCTCAGTGGGGACTAAATGCACACAGACTCATACAGACCTGTGTCACTGTGGAAGAGAATATACAGTATATACAGTAGAAACATCATTGCGTCTATGAGAGTCACTACTGGGATATAGAAACAAGTCTGTGTGTGTGTGAAGATGTGAAGGAAAGAGAAAGTGTGATATTATACACATACAAACTCAGCTCATTTTCTCTTGGTTTCCACATGTTCAGTCATCAGACAGCGGACATGATCAGACAGTCAGTCCTGATGGAGCATCTTCTGCTGGGCTTCTGTACGCATCCGTCACTTTCCAGAAGCATCAAGAGTCTCTCAGTGAAGCTGGAGTCACCTTCAGGACAAGTCAGGTTTACTCTGATTATACCACAGTCGTTTTACCACAGTAAACTCACCCATCACAGATCATCACAGTACAGCAGTGGATCATATATTAGTTCATATTTGGCTGGGTTGGGTTTGATTGTTGTTCAGTTCACTCTGTTGAAGTTTCACTGCTGCTCGTGTTGCTTCTTTCACACCATTAAAATAGTTCTTCATCTCGCTTTATCTGAGCTCATGGTGAAGACAGGAAATAATACCCCAAAGAGATATTTCTAGAATAAACTATAAAGTTTCCACTTCAAACACAGCAGTAGCGTTTTACAGTAAACAAACCGCAGCTTCTCAACAGACACAAGTTTAGCCATCCTTCATGATGAAAATTGACAATCATCATTTGTACTTTTTAAGAGCTTTTAAAATTATTAATGTGTTTTCTGAATATCTGAATATTAATTATGACATAAATATTTTTAATACCCTTATTTTTTTACCGACTTGCTTTATGCATTAACTTCCTCATGTCTTTTTCAAAATTGTTTTAGTTAATTCTTGTTGTTTGCTCTTAGTTAGTGTTTCTGATATCAATGCTTACAGCTTGCTTGTGCAATTTTTGTCATCATTTCTTGATATTGTTGTTAGTTTAATAATAAGTGAGGTTACATTTTCACATGTTTAACACATTAATATTATGCTTTTCTACTGTGAAATATAAATTAGATGATTTCACGTGATTTTTTTGTATAATTTTTTTAGGATAGGTCTAAATATTCTCATACTCCTATAGCTTATCCATGAGAAGGTCGTATAGTATTTTATTTCTCCCTGTATTCATCATTTGTAAGGAGTTTTAGCTTTGTCTGAAAGTTTCTCTGGAACATTGTAAGTATGTTTTGTGTTTGTATGTGTCTCTGTGTTATTTTTACATCCAGCTCAAAGCCAAAGAAAGCAGGTGGAGGTTCAGACTCTCAGTTCTCAGTTCTGTGTTCAGTCAGTAAAACTCACAGTGAGACTGAAGAGCAGAAGGCAAAGACTGAACCTGTTTATGTCTGGTCACTTCATATGTTTTAATTATGGTAAATATTTAATTTCTTTGCCAATTTAATTAGGTTACTGTAACTAAAGCATCAGATACATTACATTTTAGTTAAATTATTATTTACAGAAGCGTAAGCTATTTATCTATTTTTGCATTTAAATAATTTTATATGCAGGCTGTAAAACATTATGACAAGCACACAAGGAGGCTCCATGAACACATTTATTATAGGCTAAATTAAACATCTTTCCGTTGCTCAAGCTCTTGCAGCCCTCAACGCATCTGTTCCCATGTTTATATTTTTAAATAAGGGGTAAAATGTACATATGTGGTTTTAATAACCAGATGTGTTTAGATCTGTACAGTTTCACCTACAAACCACCTTCTGAATTGTTCTGAGTGACCATATTTGCATATATGCATTGCTAGAGGCCGTCGTCTTTAACCTCTTTGTTGGAGCAACTGACTCCCATGTGGAAAGTCGCCAGTTCAATCTGAGCTCAGAGCGGGTTGGGTGGTGTACGACCGGTGGGGTTACATCAGTAACTATGAGTACTGTTTTTCAGAATTTGCCCAAAGGAATGGCATTGTTTAATCTTGCAATATCTTTCTTTTATTTGTTATCACTCAAGGCTGTGCAATTTTAGAAAAAGTATATAAATATATATACATATACTCGTTAGTATAAACATTATTCTGTCTTTTCTTGTAAATGCCCCAGTGTTTTATGTTTGCAGTGTTATTCTGATTAAAAGATAAACAATTAAAAACATTTTGTTCTTGTATTTTGATATTTTAAGTCCAAACCAATAAACCTTTCAACCACTTACAGGATTTTTTTTTTTTTAGTTCTTAAATTTTCATTGATTCATTCAATTTCTTTTCGGCTTAGTCCCTTCATTGATCTTGGGTTGCCACAGCGGAATGAACTAACAACTTATCCAGCGTATGTTTTACACAGCGGATGCCCTTCCAACTGCAACCCATCACAGGGTAACACCCATAGACACTCATTCACACACATACACTATGAACACTATTCACCTGTGCCACATCTTTGGACTTGTTTAGGAAACCGAAGCACCCGGAGGAACACAAGGAGAACATGCAAACTCCATATAGAAATGACCCAGCCAAGGCTTGAACCAGTCACCTTTTTGCTATGAGGCAATCATGCTACCCACTACGCGACCGTGATGCCTACTTAAATTTTCTACTTCATTCAAATAAAGGCTATTGTACACATAATAGCCAGTAAAAAATATATAAATAAATAAATAATATTTCCGTTTTGTCTATAAAGTGTTTTATTTAGGCCTTTCTCTTTGAGATTCTGAATATTATATCATGGTATGACCACAACAAAACCCACAAAAGCCAA
Organism: Danio rerio; assembly: GCF_049306965.1. Lineage (NCBI taxonomy): Eukaryota > Metazoa > Chordata > Actinopteri > Cypriniformes > Danionidae > Danio > Danio rerio. The sequence goes on from NC_133176.1 coordinate 61,185,105, forward strand.
ACAGGAACAAACTCCTTCCCTTTTCCTTTATATAGCACTAGGCACAGGATGTCCATGTGAAGCTCTGAGGTGTTCGTAAACATTAGAGAGGAGTTAATATTACGTATTAATTACAACTTACAGCTGATCTTCACACAGAGCTCATTTGTCTTTTGAACACCCGCAGTTACAAAGAACAAAGAAACTGCACGCTGCAGGACTCCTCAATTCCTCACAGTAAGAGTATTACAAACTCTTAACAACACTGTTGTATGACAATGAAAAAATAATAAACATTCACCATGCAATGATATACATTGAAAATGTACCCCTCACCCCTCACAAATTTCTCTTTTAAATTCCTTTTTTAGTAGGAAGCTCTACAATATGACATTAGTGCATACACAATAGATTGTTCAGTACTGACGTCAAATCTGGAGCTTATCTAACAAACCAACTTAAAATAACGGTCCAAACACTTGTACAGCCAAATTTATATGTTATAGAAAACTGTTAAACACAAATTTAAAACAGAGCAAAAATCAGAAGCAAAAAAAAGAAGAAAATTGTTGAAATTTTCTAGGTTTTGGTTTATTTTTGCAATATTTTGCTTGAATTTAATTGTATTATCTTTCAAACTCTAAATATGTTTGATGACTAAAATATTATTTTAATAAATATATCTGTTTAATAATAATGATAATAAATCTGTTTTGTTCAAATGCACCGAAATACACTGGCTATATTCAGTAAGAAATGGAGAAAAATATAAAATGGGCTGTAATCAATTATGCTGAGAAATAATTATAATATAATATTTAATTAATTATTTCTAAAAAAAAAAAAAGATTCACAAAAAAACTTGTAGAATAGTTTTAAAAAGCAAATGCTTGAATGTAAAACTAGATGTAGTTTTGGGTATTAATGGTAAAACAGGGTAACATTTTAATTAATGTTTAAAATACGTAATAAATATTAATAATAATAATAATAGATAATAATAAAAATACATTTGGTAAATAAATAAAAAATGCATAATACGTATTAAATCCTCTGTCTCCATCTAGTGTACATGTCTATGTAGTTCATTGAAATACTTGATATGAGGGCTACATTTTTATTAGTTTCATATTTCTTGTGTTTTAGTCAAAGTTTAGTTTTCATCAATTAAAATTATTATAAACTACACTAGTTTCATTAAAATGATTCTAAACTACACTAGTTTCATTAAAATAATTCTGTTCAACTGTTTTCATTAATTTACATAAGTATGCTTGAAATTAGTCATTTATCATTGATTATTATTAAATGTTCTATTTACAAGGATTTTTGGCTCAGTCAAGGTGAAGAAAAATGATTTCCAGGCGTTTAAAGTGGTAGTACACCCAAAAGTTGTTCTGTCATGATATACTCACACTTGTTTAATAAATGTATGAGTTGCTTTCTTCTGCTGAACACAAAATAAGATATTTTGAAGAATGTTGGAAACCTGTTTCGATTGACTTCCGTAGTAGGAAAGTCAATGGTTACAGGTTAAAAAAAAAAAAAAACTCTTTAAGGTTTGAAACAAGTAAAGGGCGAGTAGCTTATATGATGATAGAGATTTCATTTTTGAGTGAACTATCCCTTTAGCCTTAGGGCCCTATCATACACCCGGCCCGATGCGGTGCAAGGCACGGCGCAATTGTTGTTTGCTAGTTTCAGCTTGGCACAAGAGTCGTTTTGACGTGTTGCACCACGCTGTTTAAATAGTAAATGCATTTGCACTCATATGTGTGCCCATAGGCATTCTGGTCTAAAAAAGGAGGTGTGTTGAGGCGCACTGCTGACGCGTTGCTATTTTGAGGAACTAAAATAGACTGTTCAATAGACCAGCAGAGAGCAGATCTTTGTGCACCTCCCTTACACATCGCTTAATGCACACAGGATGAACAGCAATACACAAATATATTTACATATGAAAAATAATTAAAGGAATAAAATATTACAAACATTATTATTTTCTACATAAATATAAACACCACTGCCTCCAGGCCTTCTTCATCTCGGGGGGCTTTTTCAGTTTATTCATGACACCTTGCATCTGTATAATGTTATTATTATTAGCAATATTATTTATTATATGCAGATTTATATTTTCTTTATTAAAAACAAGCGTGGATTTGTCAACCTGTCAGGTTTTAGACCATATGGGGTTTCATTTGCTAACTTTTAAGGAGTGTATCCGAGCATACCCGACCTTAAAGTGGATTTGGGCATGCCATTAATGCTTTTGCGCCCTGCGCTTTGGACTTTGCAACTCGATCGTCAAAACAGAGCCCTTAGATTTGTGTGTGAGTGCTGAATGTGATGATCAGTCAGTGTTTGTCCTGTAGGTGTCGCTGTGTGTGTGAGTAACGCCAGTAAAGCTGCTCATTACTGATAAAGAGCTGAAGAATGAGGAAGTCACTAAAGCAGACTGATGTAGAGACACACACACTCATCATTCAGCATCAACAACACACTCAACTCAAGTCACAATGAAGATCCTCCTCATCTTTATCTTGACTCTACAGCTGATCTCAGGTCAGATTTCTTCTCTTTCAGCCACTGGATACTCTGGAGGAAGCCTGATGCTGGACTCTGGGAAACTCTGGGTCAGTGACTCTGCTAAATATCTGGCCAAATTACCAGACTGGAGGACAATAATCAATGACACTAAACATGAGAGATGGATTAATGAAGGAAGATTCACTCTGTTTAAAAACAATGATGGAAACCTCATGATCTTCATCAGAGATCTGAACACAGATGATGCTGGAAGATACGCAGTTGATGTTGAACAGGGGAAGCGTTTATATATGATACTCAATGTGGAAGAAGGTCAGTTTAAAATCAAAGTTTTTCAGTATAAATCTATTAATACTTTTAAAGGTTTTAATTATGTGTAATGTTTCAGACTCATGCTGTAATATGTCCAAGAGAGTGACGGTGAACAGTGGAGAAACTGCTGTCTTCAGCTGTGAATATTCACACAATCAGATTAACCATGCAAAAGTCATATTGAAGCCAGAAAGAGACTCCATTGAGATGATTTACAGCACATTAAATAAGCAAGACAGATTCAGTATTTCTGATGACAGACAGAGAAACTCATTCAGTGTGAGCATTACTGCAGTGACAGCAGGTGATGGAGGAGTTTACTTATGTGGAGTTTGGGTCAACAAGCACTCGTACAGTTACTACATTACTAATACTGTACATCTGCAGATTATGGGTGAGTAGATCAAACTTTCTCTCATGTCACATATAAAAGTCTTGTGTTTGTGATTGGTGTCATCCTAAAAAGTTTTGCTCTGCTGCTGAATTTAAAAGTCATGATCACTTTTTACCAAAAATCAAATGAAACGGAAACAAATAACAACTGTGTAAACTAGCGGTGTCTAAACTCAGTCCTGGAGGGCCGCTGTCGTGCTGAGTTTAGCTCCAACTTGCTTCAATGCACCTGCCAGGAAGTTTCTTGTAAGAGCTTGATTAGCTTATTTCAGGTGTGTTTGATTTAGGCCCCGTTTACACTCGTGCGTTTTAGTTTTAAAACGGCGTTTTAGATCAAAAACGATCCGCGTCCACACTAGCGTTTCACCTAGCGTTTCTGAACATATCTACGCCACCAAAAACGTGTATCACGTGACCATTCGCGCACTCTGGGCATGTGCGCTCTAGTATAAACAGGAAGCATGCGTCTCGCTCAGCATTTGGTTATTGTTAGTCAACAAACGCAGGTTGAGCAATGAACGCAATGGCAAAGAAAGCAAGAGACAAATTTTTGTGGACAGACGACGAGGTCGAGTTGTTACTAACCGTAAAGCGCCTAAAACAGACAATAGTGCAAATAACGCTTCCATTTCTGTGTCCGTGTCATTGTTTACAGTTAAGGCTGGTCTGCTGCTCAAGAAACGACTAAAAACCCAACTATTTAGTCTCCACTACACTTTCTAATCTGCAATTGCCTCTCTGAATATCACACTGTACCAAAAAAAAAATTAATAAAATAAAAAAAAAATACTAATACTACTAATACTTCCCTTCTTAGACTTTACAGACCTGAAACTTGCCTACAGCACTTATTCATTGTTGCTCTTGGTTGTGTAAATTGCTTCCTTGTCCTTATTTGTAAGTCGCTTTGGATAAAAGCGTCTGCTAAATGACTAAATGTAAATGTAAATGTAAATGTGCTGTCTTCCGCTAGCGTTAAAGCCATGTGTTATAGTCATGTGATAGGGGCTTGACGAATAAGGGAAGGATAAGCAATGACACAAAAGCCCCAATCAGCTAGCGAATCTCAGCAGCCCCGCCTCCATTTTTAGATGTCCCTGTTTTCCTTCATCCACACTGAGACGAAGCAGCAGCGTTTCAGAATCAAAACAGCCTCTCCAGCGTTTCCAAAACGCTCCATTTTTGGCGCTTGAGAACTTCGGCGTAGTGTGGATGGATGGCGTAACCATGGCAAAACGTATGCGTTTTAAAACGAAAACACATTAGAGTAAACAGGGCCTAAGGTTGGAGCTAAACTCTCCAGGAAACCGGCTCTCCAGGACCGAGTGTGGACACCCCTAGTGTAAACAATGAAAATGTAATACTACTTTGTTTGTGTGTTTTCTTTCAGATGTCTCCATGATCTTCATTATTATTGTGTGTGTGTCTGTGTTTTTTATTGGTGCATTCACTCTGGCTGTGTGTAAATTAGGACAGGAGAAACAAAGCGATGCTGCAGTTCACACACCGTTACCCACAACCCCCTCTGATGAAACAATCGTCATTTTCCAGAAGCACGCAGAGACTCTCAGAGTAGCTGCAGACGCCTTCATGACAGACGAGGTTTACTCTGATTACACCATGGTCATTTACTACACTGAACTGAACTAGTTGCTTTACACCAGAGTTTTTAACACTTTAGTTTACATATTAATGCATCATTATTCATGCACTGTTATTATAAAGTTTCACTCAGACTTTTATACACATGTATTATTGTACAGATGTCTTGTGGTCTGTCGAGGCGCTTTAAAGTTTCCACTGCTGCTCGTGTTGCTTCTTTTACATGATTAAAATAATTTGTCATCTCATGTCATTTGGCATTCTGAGGTCATGATGAAGACAGAAATAAAACCCCAAAAGGACATTTCTAGACGTTTCAGTTTCCACTCCACATAATAACAGCTCTCAAACAGACACAAGTTCAACCAAGTGTTGTAGTTAATCAGGCTGGGCTTGAAAATAATCACTTGCACTCTAATCTAATCTGTTAATAAGATCATTTTCCGTATTATTCAGTTTTGCATCATGACTACAGGTGGTACAGATAATTCCATGGACTATCATTAATGGCATAAACAATCCTGAAGCATAATAATTCTGGGTTTATCAGGCGGTAAAATAAGTGTAGTTGAAAATAACATTCATTCATTCATCAGCTTAGTCCCTTTATTGATCAGGGGTGGCTGCAGTGGAATGAACCGCCAATTATTCCAGCAAAAGTTTTATGCAGCGAATGCCCTGCCAGCTGCAATCCAGCACTGGGAAACAACCAAACACACCGATACACTACGGCCAATTTAGTTCATCAGTTCCCCTTTAGCCCATGTGTTTGGACCTTGGGGGAAACTGAAGCACCTGGAGGAAACCCACACCAACACGGGGACAACATGCAAACTCCACAGAAAAAAGCTAACTGACCTAGCCGACAATTGAACCAGCAACCTTCTTGCTGTGAGGCCACAGTGCTAACTACTGAGTCACCATGTGGTTGTTGAAAATAGCATAAATTAATTATTCTAGACTCATTTAAAGGGCACCTATGATGCAAAATCTACTTTTGTAAGCTGTTTGGGCAGAACTGTGTGTAGTGTAGTGTGTTCACAGTTGTATTGGAGTGATATAACACAACATCTCTCAATATCCTGACGTTAAAATATCATCCAAATCTATGGAACAAAATCAATGCCTAAAGTCTTGAATTAAAAAGCTTGTTGAATATCACAAACTGAAAAAAATAATACACCGTATTAACAAGTGCTTGCATTTTTATGACTTGAATTCCAGGGTTTGTATTTTTAGGTCCTGAAATTTAACATATCTGTATATTTAAGCTGTGAATATTTCAACGAAAAATATTTCAAACACGTTTTCAAACTTAAAAATTCAATAATTCATATTCAATTTTCAGATTTCACTTAAAAAATATTCAAAACCCTTTAAAAATACGATGTATAATATTCAAAAGGTAATTTTCAGTTCATTTTATTTCAGTTCAAATATTCGCTTCCATAAATTCAGTGGATCAAATTCGACTGTTAAAATTCAACATTACATCCGGGAACTGCAGGAAAAGCAATAGATTGCAGAGTGAAGATCGCCAGCTGCTCTAGCTTTCACCAGCAGGTGGAGATGGAATAATGTAAGATTTTTAACCCAGTAAACAGGCGAGAAAAAGGCTATTAAAGGCACAAAAGTAGCATTTAATATTAATATCAATGCTTTGGACATTATAAATGATAAAAAGTATGAGTAAAATGAGTAAATGAGGTTTTAATCATCTATATTTGCCCTTATGTAACGGAAGCCAGCTGGTGATCGCGTAAAGCTCACTCCTCGGATCCAGGGACAGACGTTGTTCTGCAATCTTATCGGAGCTTGTCTCCCATGCTGGCTCGTTACCTGCTCGGACCGGTGCGGTTACTTGCACATAAACCGTCTTTTGATGAATATGATGTTACACATTGTCTATCTTTATTGACTCTTTCTTCCATAGACACTAAGTATTATATTGACAGCTAAAGAATATAAACGTAAGAGAAACAGGAGAGGAAATATTATAATAATAATACAAAATAGATAAACATTGACAGGGCTAAGAACAATTACGAACAAAGATTTTCAAAACCAGAGAGATTTTATGAGAATGTCACACAAAACAGAGTTCAGGTAGGCCTATGATTTAAGGTTGGTTATGGATGGGGCGTCTGATTTAAAATAATTTAACATGCGAATGCATTAAAGGAGCGTCTTCAGTTATTCACACAGAACCGCCTAATATGGCATAACTATAAGGAGTAATGTTTGCGCTGTTTAAACGCAGCTATGTCAGGATTGGCATAGGTTATACATTTTCATCATTTGAATTATTATTATGATTGTTAATATTATTATTGTATGACATTTAATTGGGCTATTGCACTTAAATAAGTCATCCGTGATTCTAAATTAATATTTCTATTTATCCTTTTTATCACTCTGCCTGTCTTTCTCTTCTTTTTTCAAATTTTTGGGGTTCTGCCATGGTTAAACGTTTGCAAAATGTGTTAGTTTGTCCAGATTATTGTTTTATTGTTATGTAGCCTATAGGCGAGAAAAAGGTATTAACGCAAAAGTGGCAATGTCGCAGCCAATGATAAGTAATAAAATGAGTCGCCTGTGGTTTGATAATAGGCAGTTATAACTGACTTTAATTTGTTTTCAGTATTAAATGAGAAAACCATTATTTATAACTTTTCAGCGACCGTTTGAATTTTATGATTAGCAATGTTGATCTTTTTTGCAGTTGTTAAACATATAAACTTATTTAAACTGGTTTAAATTTAATATAGTTGTCACTTGAGCTAGTTTCATAAGATTATGTTTAGAATGCGTGGTTTGACATGCGTGGTTGAGGGGTTCCTGCAAAGCAGCTCTGTTCATCATCATGGGGTATTACTGAGCTTTAATCGCCATCTACTGGAGAGAATGTATTTGCTCATTTATTCTTATTAACTCTTTTCTGCAAGTCTGTTTTATGATTTCACAAAGTCAACCCATTATGTTTTTATTTTATATTTTGAGATGATCATATTTAAATAAACAATTGCTAGGGTAGCTAATAGTTTCTTTTTTCTTTTTTTTTTCTTTTTTTTAAATCAGTAGCCTATAAAATCATAATTTTTGCTTGACAAAGTTATTGGTTTAGGATTCTGGATGCATTTTTGCTAAATGAGTGTTGGATACTCTCACACTAGTTAAATCAATTATATTATCAGAAATGACAGATATAAGAAATCCATTAATATTTATCAGTCTTTTTACAATTATACAAGCAATTTCGCGCCGACGTCAGCTCCACTTTCGGAAATGGTAAACAGCGAGGTGTTATTCATATAAGCCCAAGCATGACATGTCATGATAATAATCGAAACACTCTTGTAGGCTATTCTTATGCTTGGCCAAATGTCATGACTTTCACTTTTATTTTACATTATTATGCACAAGCCCAGATATCATCTGAAACTTCGGAAGAATTCCTATCATATATTGGCAGCCATCCAGCATTTCTTAACCAGTTTGATATGCGGCGCTGGCTCTGACCGGCCACCGGAGCTCGCGGCCACTCGTTCGTCTTTGTCGTGCGCAAGCCGCACAGCACAGGCATAAAAACGTCAATCATTTCATTCATTCTCAATTCATTCATTTTCCTTCTGCTTCCTCTCTATTTTAGAGGAAAAGCGATAATCTGGACAAACTAAAGACATTTTGCAAACGTAACAGTGGCAGAACCACAAAAAAAAAAAAAAATAGACAAAAAGAAGAGAAAGACGATAACAAAGTGATAGCCAAAAAGAATGAATAGAAATATTAATTTAGAATCACGGATGACTTCCCAGCCGGCACACGACCGACCTTCAACGTTGAAATATGGTTGAAATAAGGTCAGATGTGTTTTGAGCGTTGAAATAATGTTGATAGAACGTTTAATGTTGAACGGTTGAAAAACAGCCTGCATATGACAAGGCTTCAACGTTGAAATGTGGTTGAAAATACGTCAGTAGTTGCTTTAATGTTGAAACAATGTTGAATGATAAATGGTTGAAAAAAAAAAGTTACAGAAATTCTTGTACAAATCAACGTTGACATTTTTTTTTTTTTTTTATCATGATCTGTATGTTGAATTAACGTCATGGCTTAGAACTGGTCAAATAAATGGGGTTTTAAATTTTCAGTGGAAAAAACCAAATATATTTTCTTTACAAACAAAAAAAGTAGTATTGACCTAAAACTGAAAATATATAATATAGAATTAGAACAAGTAAAAATGATCAGGTTTTTAGGTATGTGGTTAGATTCTAGAGCTACATGGAGTAATCACATCAGTAAGATGCAGGAGAAATGCAAAAGAATTTTGAATGTAATGAGATGTATTTCTGGGCGTGAGTGGGGAGCAGATAGACTAGCTTTAAAAACTATTTATGTAACAATGATCAGAGCAATTTTAGATTATGGTTGTGTGGCATACAATTCAGCAGCAAAGTCACAATTAGAAAAACTTGAAAGAATACAATCCCAAGCTCTTAGAATTTGTTGCGGAGCATATCCTTCCTCTCCAGTTCCAGCTTTGCAGGTGGAGATGGGGGAAATGCCAATTCAACTAAGAAGGAAACAACTGATATTGACATACTGGGCAAGAACAAAAGGCCAAGAGGTTAATCATCCTGTAAAAACACTAATGGAGGTATGTTGGGAATATGGGAAAAAGAAAATTAATAGCTTTAACTGGATTATTGAGGAATTAGTGCAGGAAATGAAATTAAATGAATATAATATTATACCATCAATAGTTCTACCAACAACACCTTTATGGATATTACCACAACCAAAAACAGACCTCAAATTATTGAAAGACAGACAGGAAAAAGGACATGAGTTAACAGAGGGATATCTAACAAGAGAGTATATCGGGACAAAATATGATCAGTATACACACATTTTTACAGATGCATCAAAAGATCCGCAAAGTGGCCGGGTGGGGATCGCATATATTATTCCAAGTTTAGATGTGTTAGAAGGGAAAAGAATATCTAATCATTTGTCAGTATTTACAGGAGAGCTGCTAGCAATTATGCTAGCAGTCAACAAAGTTTATGAAATGGATCTAAACAAGTCGATAATATGTTCTGATTCAACTTCAGCGTTACTATGCCTGGATATTAAAAAATCGGAAACTAGACAGGACATTATAATAGAAATTCTTCAATTATTACAAAATTTAGAACAGAAAAACAAAATAGTTGAGTTTGTATGGGTACCAGCACATTCAGGAGTTGAGGGCAATGAAGCAGCAGATAGATTAGCAAAAACAGTAATGGCAAAAGAGAGGATAGAAATGAAAATCAGGTATAGTAGGGCTGAACTTAAATCAGTAATTAAAAAGGGAATACACAAAAAGTGGCAAATAAGTTGGGACAATGAACAAAAAGGCAGACATTTATATGCAATACAACCAAAGGTAGGACAGTTTTTGAAATCATGGGGGAGCAGGAAGGAGGATTGTATTCTTTCAAGAATAAGTATTGCGACTTCCTGATGCCCTCTATAAGTCGCTCGAGAGGCAGTGAGGGTCCTTTATATTTGTGACGCGCTGGTGGCTTTAGACAGAGACACTGAGCCCAAGATGTTATATGGAAAGACTTTATGTAACTTGAAGCATGTAAAAACAATACAGCAATTTGTGTCTTTGAATACCTGTATGGTGCCGATTATGGCGTTGGTGTGATGATTGTTGCGTGTGCCGTTGTGATACAGTTTTGCGTTGCTGTTTGCGTGGCTGTTTGCGCTGCTGTTTGCGTGGCTGTTTGCGTGGCTGTTTGCGGTCAACAAAAAATACGGCTACCCCACTTTCCTTCTCTCCTCCACCCTGTGTGATTGTGCACGCGCTTTATATGTTCGAGCAGGTGCCAATTATGCCCACGTGACCAAAACATAAGACGTCACTGTGAAACCCAAACCAATCAGTATACAAATAAACATTATAATTAAATGAAAAGTAATATGGCTCCTATACACCAGCCCCTAATTATTAGATCACCACATAATAATTATCCAAAATTACAGATAGGAGACATAAATCAAACACACAAAAGTTCAACTGTAAAGTCCAACAGTAAAATGTCCATACTTTTCTTCTTTGTGTCCTAATGGCAAAATCCACAAATAAAAACAAAAAATAATCCACAAAAGGAATTATCAAAAAAAAAAGAAAAGAATTTAACTGTAGTTCATATTTAATCAAACTCAGCCTCCTGCAGCAAGCAGACCTTGGTAATAGGTCTTTCCAAACAGCTGGTTTTTGTTTTAATCCGTACTTGACGGACAAATCCTTTTCGGTCTGGGAAGGTTTGGATCACTCGACCTGTTGGCCAAGAATTTCTAGGAGCTGTGCTGTCCATAATGATCACAAGATCTCCCACAACGAGGTTCCTCTTAACTCCAATCCATCTCTGACGCTCCTGTAGCTGAGGTAAGTATTCCTTAACCCATCTCTTCCAGAATAGATCGGACATGTATTGTACCTGTTTCCACCTCCTAAGTGCATACATGTCTGTCGGTTGGAACAACCCTGAGGGTAATGATGGTGAAGTCTTTAACTGCAACAAGTGGTTTGGAGTTAGTGCTTCCAGGTCATTTGGATCCATGGAAGCCTTGGTGATTGGACGGCTGTTGATGATGGCTTCAATCTCACAGAGCACTGTGTGAAGACCTTCTTCATCCAGGTTTTGCACCTTAAACATTGAATTAAGGACTTTACGCACTGATCTTATTAACCTCTCCCATGATCCTCCATGATGAGAGCCAGCCGGTGGGTTAAAACTCCATCTGATTCCCTTCTGCAGCAAAAGATCATTGATCTGCCCCTGGTTCCACTGTTTAATGGCAGCTTTCAACTCACGTTCTGCACCTACAAAATTAGTTCCGTTATCTGAACGGATCTCTCGCACCTGTCCCCTTCTGGAAATGAAACGCCTGAGTGCATTAATGAATGAGTCCGTATCCAGTGATGGAGCAACCTCAAGGTGTACAGCTCTGATGGCAAGACAGGTAAATATAACCCCATACCGCTTTACCATGCTCCTTCGGCTCTTAACCTCAAAAGGTCCAAAATAGTCCACTCCCACTCGAGTAAATGGTGGTTCATCTGGGACTATTCTTTCGTGTGGCAAGTCTGCCATTTGCTGGTAAACTGGCAGAGCATTTAGACGGCGACAGACGATGCATTTGGACAGTACTTTCCTTATGGCTACACTGACACCAGTTATCCAGTACTTCTCCCTCAATTTGGACAGCATATGGTTCCGTCCACCATGCCCCACTTCCTGATGGATATGTCTCAGCAAGAGTTCTGAAATGTGAAGATCTTTTGTTAATATTATAGGGTGTTTAACTTCCACAGGCATAGCCAACCTACAGAGACGACCACCAACTCTCAGGATTCCATCTTGCAGCTGTGGACAGAGTTTATGGAGGTGACTGGATATTTTAATATGTTGCCCTTTCTCCAGACTGGCTAGCTCTTCAGGAAATCTCTGTCCCTGACAGAATTTAATGATGGCAAGCTCAGCCCGGTCCAAGTCCTCCACTGTGAGTTTACTGCTTGTCCTTTTAAAATAATCAATCTCCTCTGCCACGGAGGAGCTCTGCTGTGCATTGTTGTCAGACTGTACAACGGTCTGATGAAAGTGCCTTGTTTCCTTTAAACAAGACATGAGCCAGTCCTTGATCCTCAAGAACCATGCTACAGATTTCTTAAGGCGTGTCCAGGAAGAAAAATACTTGATCAGGTAAGTGACTGGATCTTCTTTGAGTTGTGTAACGTTTGTTGCAGCAACATTTTTGACCTCGGGGTCTTCAGGTGAAAGGTAGTTGAAGTCCTCCTTGTTTATAGGCCACTCACTCTCCGGATGTAAAAGAAAGTGAGGCCCTGACACCCATGTAGTGTTTTGAATAAACACATCCACCTTAACACCTCTAGATGCCATATCAGCTGGATTGCTTGCAGTGTCCACATACCTCCACTGCTCAGGACTGGAAACTTTCAGGATTTGAGAGACCCGATTAGAAACGAAAACTTTGAATCGTGAGGTTTCATTTCGGATGTATTTGAGCACAGATGTACTGTCCGTCCAAAACACAGAATCCAAAAGATCCATATGCATCTCTTTCCTCCAAAGAATGTCCATGCGACTGGCCATGGTAGCAGCAATAAGCTCCATTCTAGGGATGGTTACGGATTTTAACGGAGCCACTCTTGCCTTCCCCATGATGAAAGCACTGTGCATTACTGAATGCTGGTTCTTCAGCAACAGGTAAGAAACTGTTCCATACCCATCCTGACTGGCATCACTGAAATGGTGTAACTGGGCTGTAACAACATCTCCAAAGCATGATGGTTTCACACATCGGTCCACCTTAAACACATCCAACAAATGCAGCTGCTGCAGCCATTTCATCCAATCCTTTGACACGGACTCCGGCACAGTGTCATCCCAGCCAATTTCTCTCCTGCACAAATCTCTCAGAACTTTCTTTGCTGTTAAAATGACAGGGCTTAGCATTCCCAGAGGGTCATAAATTGAACTGATAGTAGAGAGAATTCCTCTTCTGGTGAGTGGTCTATCCTTTAGTACAATCTTGAACTTAAAACAGTCTGATTTTATGCACCATTCCAAACCCAGCACTCTCTCCACAGGTAATGAATCCAACTCCATGTTTAACCCTTCCATGCCTCTTGCTCTGTGACTTTCAGGGATAGCTTCCAATACACCAGGCCTGTTGGTTATCCATTTTGTGAGGGAAAACCCACCCCTGGCACACAGAGAAACCAGCTCCTGGTAAAGTGACACTGCTTCCTTCTCTGTAACAACTGACACAAGGCAGTCATCTACATAAAAAGAGTTCAATAATTTGTCTACTGCATTCTCACTGTAGTGACATCCATAATCCTCTGCACACCTTCTGAGGGCATAATTGGCACAACTAGGTGATGATGCTGCCCCAAACAAATGCACCTTCATACGGTATTCAACAGGTTGTTGTTCCACATCTCCATTAGGCCACCAAAGAAACCTAAGCAGGTCTGAGTAATCCGAAGAGACCCGTACCTGGTAAAACATGGATTCAACATCAGCCATGATTACTACTGGTTCCTTTCTAAAACGAGTCATGACTCCTATCAAAGAACTCGTAAGATCTGGGCCCTGTAAGAGCTGAGCATTCAACGATGTTCCTTGATAACTCGCTGCACAGTCAAACACAACTCTCATCTTTCCCTTGGTGGGATGAAACACTCCATGGTGTGGTATATACCATACCTTTCCATCACTGCGGTCTAGTTCCTCTACAGGCACCTTCTCAGCATAATCTTTAAGAAGCAGATCATTCATAAAGTTGTTATATTCAGCATGAAATAATGAATCTTTCTGAAACCTCCTTTTCAGATGATGCAAACGCTGTTCGACAATGTTCTTGTTTTTTGGCATGCTGACGTCAATGCTCCTTAATGGTAATGCAATTTGGTAGTGCCCATTCACATGTTTTACTGAATTACTCACTAGTTCTAGGAATTTTTGATCTTCTCTTGACATACCAGCATAATCATCGAGACGGTTTTCAGGGAAGTCAGTTTTAAACTGTTGGTGCCAAATCTCATCCAAATTTACAGCTGACACTCTATTAACCATTACCAGGGGCTGTTTCCAGTTAACCCTTTCTCCACTGTCTCCCATCAGTGGTCCATTAACAGTCCAGCCCAACATGGTTCTAATGGCATATGGTCCATCATTTACACTGCATACCACTTGTAATGGTTCCAGTGCTTTAGGGACATTGGTTCCTATCAGGAGTTCTATTTCGGAATCGATCTGAGGTAAATGAATGTGTTTTAAGTAAGACCATCTTTTAATATCCCTATTAGTTGGAATATTTCCTCGGTGCACTGGCATGGACTCTTGTGTATAAACTTTTGGCAGCTCAAGAAAACTATCTCCTTCCAGAGCTGCAACCTCCAAACCAGATATAATGTTGCTACTCACAACCTTCTCCTGCCCCATGGTTCGTAGAAGAATACGCCCCTTCCTTCCTGTAAGGTGAAGCTTGTGCATCAAGTTCTCTGTACAAAACACTGCAGTGCTCCCTTGGTCCAAAAATGCATAGGTATTAATAATTTTGCTTCCTTTATTAGATTTTACCTGAACCGGTACTATGGGTAGCTTGCAGTCCTCATCTCCAGCCCCTGTAAGACCACTTGACACCAGCATGTTGTCAACAGGCACCACTGTGTTCCTCTCAGTCTGCTCAATAACATGTGCAGGTTCCCTATGAAGTACTGTAGGATGCTTAAGGTTACACTTTGAACAAGAAATCCTTTTACGGCAATTTTTACTGATGTGTCCTCCTGTACACAAACAGCCAAAACATATACCATTTTCCCTCAAGAAGCCTATCTTCTTCTCGTGTACCATCTTCCCCAGCTGTACACACATATCTAGGGTGTGTCCTCCTCCACAGCACATACACACTTTCTTATCTGTTGTTATAATTTCCTTCCTTTTCTTTTCAGACTGACATTTACTTTCCACAGCGCCCACACTGGTCGCAAAGCTGATTCCTTTGTTTCCTGATCGATATTGTGACTTAAGTTTGTTCATTCCTTTATTTCCACTTACTGATGTAGTGTCTTGTATGTTACCAAACACCGGATCTGTGAGTATTTTCACTTGCTTCTCAATGAAGTCAGCAATGTCTTTGAACTTAACTCTCTGGTTATTGCTTTCCTGCAGCTCACAAACCTGGCTCCTCCATCGATCTCTGAGTTTATATGGAAGTTTTTTAATAATACACAACATATTAGAAGGCATGTCTAAGTCATGAAGATACTGCACATCCTCCATTGCATTACAACAGCCTCTGAGAAAGAAACTGAAATCCTGCAGAGCCTTCACATCCTCGGTTTTAATTGGAGACCATAAAAGGGCTTTGTCCATATAAGCAGAGGCCACTTTCTGTTCGTCCCCAAACTGTTCCTTCAACAAAGTTTTTGCTTTCAAATATCCTCGATCTGGATTCATATAATGACAGCTCCCCACAAGTGCTTTAGCATGGCCCCTTGTATATTGCTCCAAGAAATACAAACGGTCACAGTTGTCATTTATATTTTTCTCAATACCATTCTCAAAAGCTCTAATAAAAGAGTGGTATTTCAGTGGGTCACCATCAAATATGGGTATTTCTCTTTTTGGTAAAGCTGAAAGCCCCTGTTGCTGCATCAACAGTGTTGTTACCTCATTCTGTTTCTTCATGAGACCAAGAACACAATTTTTGGTTTCCGAATCCATGAAAATATCTGTATTGAAATCATGTGGTCCTTGTGAATCTTGCATGTCGAAAGAATTCAGGTGGTTTTGCGAAAATGGTGGGTCAATGATGTTTGATGGAGTTATATTGTCCAACACTGGAGTAAGCTTGACTTTGGGTTTAGCTCCTAAATATCTCTCCTTATTTGAATCTGATGGAATAAATTCACCTGCATCAACATTGAATGGTTGTTTAGACTGTTTTGCCACATAAGAGTTCATCCCATCTGAAACATTTGATGTCAGTATCACGCTTGTTGTTGTACTGTGTGTTTTGAGAACCTCAAGTTTTGCCTGTTCTCCTGCAATTTCAGCATCCAGTTGCAATCTTTCTTTCCTTTTACGCAACTTTTCCTCCTCTTCTTCCAGTGCATGTCTTTCTTCTAATAATTTTTTCTTCATGGCTAAAGCAGCCAACTCAGCTTGGGCTTTTAAACGTGCAGATGAGGTTGAAGAATGTTTTGACAGTGATGATTTGTTACAGCTTATGTTTGAAACACTATCACGTGGATTAATTTCATCCTCATTTTCAACTTCATTTGATTTTGCAGAAATCACATTTTCGTTCATTTCTGTTGCATTCTGTGAAACACCCTGGGTTTGCTCAGTTTCACTGATCCATTGCTCAGTTTGGTTTTGAAACACACTGCTGTAATTCATTATGCTTAAAAACCATTCCTTTTGTTTAAGAAATTCGTCCTCAGGAAGTAATGGCATAAGTTCATCATGTGCATTAACAGCACTCTCACACATTGTGTTTAAAGTCATTAAACATTGCTTTATTTGAAGGATGTTTCCCTTTTGTTTCATATATTCTTTCATTTTTGGTATCAACCCTTTGATTTTATCAACAGCACGTTTACGTTCACATTGCAATCTCTCAATTTTATTCAGCAAGGCCTTTTGAGTGAGTTTGCTTTCCCTTTTCTTTCCCATCTCTTCAACCGAGCACGGGGTACCACCAGTTTGACTCATAGTGACTCTTTTGATTCAGTGTTCAGTGAATCACAACATCCAAACACAATGCAACGTTTGAACACGCTCAAACGATTCGATTCAATTCAACAGCAGTTCATTTTCCTTCCAAACAACATCACGGCATCACACAAACAAGCCGCAAAGTGCAGACTTCCTACAGACACCAAAGTAAGTCGCGCGACCTCGCGCATCTGATTTGCATTCCAAACAACTTTAACATGCACCAATGCCAACCAGATTTCTCATCCACACATATATCCACAGATAAACTTATCTGTCCTATGTAAACGAACACATGACGTGGCCCATTTGGTTTGCAATCGCATCACTTACTTGGCGTCTTCCTGATTCGTCTGTGCGCTGATTTTGCGAGCGATGATTTTCCTGATAAGATGCCGTTTTTTGTTGACAAAATATTGCGACTTCCTGATGCCCTCTATAAGTCGCTCGAGAGGCAGTGAGGGTCCTTTATATTTGTGACGCGCTGGTGGCTTTAGACAGAGACACTGAGCCCAAGATGTTATATGGAAAGACTTTATGTAACTTGAAGCATGTAAAAACAATACAGCAATTTGTGTCTTTGAATACCTGTATGGTGCCGATTATGGCGTTGGTGTGATGATTGTTGCGTGTGCCGTTGTGATACAGTTTTGCGTTGCTGTTTGCGTGGCTGTTTGCGCTGCTGTTTGCGTGGCTGTTTGCGTGGCTGTTTGCGGTCAACAAAAAATACGGCTACCCCACTTTCCTTCTCTCCTCCACCCTGTGTGATTGTGCACGCGCTTTATATGTTCGAGCAGGTGCCAATTATGCCCACGTGACCAAAACATAAGACGTCACTGTGAAACCCAAACCAATCAGTATACAAATAAACATTATAATTAAATGAAAAGTAATATGGCTCCTATAATAAGGATAGGACATACAGGGCTGAACGCTACATTACACATGATAGGAAAACATCCAACAGGGTTGTGTGATGGATGCGGAGAAAGAGAGACAGTAGAACATGTAATCATTAGTTGCAATAAATACACAGAGGAAAGAAATATGTTAATTAATGACCTACAGATAAATGATGAACAAATAACACTGAAAGAGTTTTTATATCAGGAAGGAAAGAAATGGTTGATTCAATTCTTAAAAAGAACTCAGTTAATACATAGGATATAGAATGTCTAAATATATTTATTTAATTAACTTAATTATTATTTTATTTATAACAATATTAAGCTTTCTCCTCTCATCTACTATGTTTTCTATGTCTCGGCTGTGAAGGACCTGAGCTGTAGATGGAGGAGCTGAACACGCAGCAACATCGAAGGCTCGGGTTTTGAAGAGTCAAGAGGTAAAAAAAAAATAAAAAATATATATATATATATATATATATATATATATATATATATATATATATATATATATATATATATAAATAAATAAAAATAAGAGAGTCTCTGATCCATAACCCACAGTAGGTGGCGGTAATGCTCTGATAAGAATGCGAACCGCCAATAAACACCAGGAAGGAAGGAAGGAAGGAACGTCATGGCTTCATCCAATATTCAACATGTTTGGTTACCATGGTATCGGAGGACTAGGCGCACGCGGCCACGCGCAGCGCTTTACTTCACTTAATTACGAACACCTGACCTGCAGTGCAGCAGAATTCAGAGGTAAGCGTGTTTTTAGATGCTTTAATGTTTTATTTACCCCCCGATTTTGTTTTACACACAGTGTATCTTAAATGTGACTTGGTGTAGTGTTTCGAATTTTGAAGCATTTAAAACTTTCCAGTTTGGTTTTTAGTCGTTTGCGCTCGAGGTAATGTCACATGTTTAACGTTAGTCTAAATGAGCGTTTTTATGGCAAATTCAAAGCGATAAACTCCAAACGCAGTATAAAGTTACTTAGCAACGTTATAAAACAATATCCTTTTTATACGCTGTATTATTAGTGTTATTATTACAAAGTGAACTGCTGTCGTTTCACTGTTGTTGTTGTTGTTTTTGCTTTTACTCTAGAGACGCACTAACTTGCACAGCATTGAATGGAAAAGGCTTTATCCATGTAAGTTTACTTTAGCTTTAACTAAGCTATCTGTAAAATCTTCTTGATGCTTTGGTTGGTGATATTCTCTTTCTAATCTGTTTGTTTATTGATTGTTAGGCTATGTTGTGATATTATATTGATATTATTATTGTGAAATCATGTTGTGATGTTATACTATGTGACAGTATTGGGGAACAAATATGTATTTAGTTAGAAATTAATGCTTAAATTACACTTTGTATAGTGGCAGATAAGAGGTGTAATGGGTTTTAATTTTCTGGGTTTTCTGGAAGGTCCAGTTGAGGGGCATCAAGAACACGCAGATGGCCTAAACCTGTATCAGCCTGGACAGACTGCAGTTCTGCTATTCCACGCCAAGGCTTTTGTATGGATGTCTGACTACTACTGTGTTCTCTAAAGGTATTACTGGAGCAAAACAACAGCACCTGTTACAGTGAAATTTGTATTAATAAAAATAGTGATACATGTGTAGCAGGTCCAGTACATGTGATGTCATTGAGAAGTTGTTTTTATTAAATGTCCTTAAAACAAGTAAATAAACATACTATTTAAATAAATCTAAATATTAAAAACTTGAGGATTAAGATGAGAAATGAAATGAATCATCTGTCTTGCGAAAGGGGTGTACTTAAGAATTCTGGTGTTTTCCAACTGAAAGGGATAGTTCAACCAAGAATGAAAATTTACTCACATTTTACTCCCCAAATGGTTTAAAACCCTTATGAGTTTATTTTGTTGAACAAAAAAAGAGGCTATTCTGAAAAAAAAAACTAAAAACCTGTAAACATTGACCTCCATAGTAGAAAAAAATACTATAGAAGTCAATGGTTATAGATTTGCAGCTTTCTTCAAAATATCTTCTTTTGTGTTCAACGTGGTCAGTAAATGACGACAGAATACAAATTTTGAACTATCCCTTTAATTCTCTGACCTACATGCAGACTTTTGTAGAAGTGCTACTCCATCTAGAGTTTTTCTCAACCATATGTCTAAAAAGCTTCAAACAGCTTTTACAGTACATGTAATGGTTTACAACAACTTGTAATTATTAGATGTGTTGAATGTTTCATGATTCTTTACTGCAGCCTTTGTTAAAAAAAAAAAAAGTAATTTTTTTGAGAATCTGAAATTTGAATTCTGGAAATGCTGGCACCGGTGGTGGCGAAGGGCTTCCTGACGATATCACACCTTATTCTTCACTTCTCTTAGTTAGGAATATTCAGATGGATGAGTCAAAATTATTGAGTGGGACGATATTATAGGACAAATTTGGATTCAATAAAAAATAAATATTTGAATTTCACTTTGTATAATAGCAGACACCAACTTAGTTGTAACCTCGTATTTCATTTATTGCAGGTTTTCTGGAAGCTCCATTTGAGGACATCAAGGACATACTGATGGCCTAAACCAGTGTCAGCCTAGACAGACAGACAGACAGACAGACAGACATCTATTGCAGTTCTGCTACACAAGACCAAACTCTCTGCTTTTGTATGGATGTCTGACTAGTACGGTGTTCTCTAAAGGTATAACTGGAGCAAAACAACAGTATCCGTTACAGTGAAATTTGTGTTCATAAAAGATATGTGTAACAGGTCCAGTACATTTGTCATAAAGGTTAAATCACAGTAAGTACTGTAAAAATAACTTGTTTGCCTTTGCCACAACAGGTCATGGTGTGTGCAAACTGCTCGTAGTAAACACACATGCTGATCTGATGCGGGAGAGATATACGCAAACACATTTGTATTTACTGTTTTGTTTTGCCTCACTAAAGTGTTGTTGGAGCTTGGTATGTTCACAGTTGAAATCACTGAAGTCCCATGGAACGTTTTGACAATGTGTTTTGTGCCTTATCTTGACAATGACCATCTTGGGACTATTGCTGTCTGTAGAGGATGAGGAGCATTTAATCTAAAATATTTTAGTTTGTGTTCTGAAGATTAACAGGTCTCTGGGATGACACAAGTACTTAATAACAGAACCTATATGAACAGTTAATGTGACATGTAATAGTGAAATAGTGGTCCTACATTCACAAATGTGAGCCATTATTATAAGACCCATGTGAACATGCAATTTTTATGATACTAATAATAATAGAATAACAAATTGCTTTTACTGTTGTGTTTGTGAGAGAGAATCAAACTATATATTCTACACATTTTCTTGATGATTTACTGAAATATTTGTCTACATGTTCCACTGTCACAGGTGCTCAGTTTTGCTGCAGTAATGCTAAACACAATAGATGTACTTTATGCAAAAAAAAAAAAAAAAAAACTACTAAATATTTAGCATGCAGACCTGCAAAGTGAAGGAGTAATGTCAGGTTTAGATTATAGCATGAGTTTTCACTATTGTGAAAGTGAAGCCATTCATTCACAATGAATTGGAATAGCAAACCTCATTATTGATTTTGTAGGAAACTCACCTGGTGTTTGAGAAATAAATATGTATTTAACTGCTAGACTGATATAGATGTTTAAGTGTTTTACGCTTGATTTTTTTGTCCCAGGGCCATCTTTTACCTCAAGTTTTTCTCCCAACCTATAAAACCTCAAACAGATGTAATGTATTTTACTTGTGATTCTTATTTGTGAGTGATGTTTTTTATTTAATTTTTTTTATTGCAGCCACTTTAAAAATGGGTATTTTGTAAACTTTGTAAACGGAATTGTATTTTGGAGACTGTGATGGTTGAAGCATAGTTTAGTTACTTAGTTTAATTTAGTTAGTATCTGTCTTTCTGAAGACGGTAACACTTTACAATAAGGTTGTATTAGTAAGTGTTAATGTATTTACTAACATGAACAAAGAACAATGAAGCATCTTTCAAATAAAGAAAGTACAGTTCATGTCAGCTCAGTGCATTAATGTTAACAAGCATACATTTTGATTTTAATAGCATCGGGACATATTTCAATTAATTAAATGATTAATAAATGCTGTACAAGTATTTGTTCTTTGTTCATGTTAGTAAACATTAACTAACTTTAATTCATGAAACCTAATTAAAAAGTGACTATTTAATTGTATGCCTTTTTCTGTATTTGAGCATGTATAGTAACCTGCATGGTTTTAATGATGTATGCTGTAAATGTTGCTGTATATTTAGAATAATTGAAATAATGAGGTGTGTATTAAATAAATTGATACACAGGCTAAGTTGTGTATTTGTGTCGTGTATTTTTAATTAGTAAAAATTTGTTTGCTATATTTATGGACTTTGCGTTGTATGTAATTCCTATTTAACTTACGTTGAAATGTATGACGGTGAAACAACGTCACGGTATCAACGTTGATCCAATTTGCAAAACCGAAAGGTAATTCAACCTTCATTCAACGTCTACAAAACGACCATAATTCACCCATGAAAAAGGTAAGAGTGAAACAACGTCGTGAATTCAACGGTGAATCACCGGTGGTGTTCCGACGGTGAAACAACGTCACTATATAAACGTTGATCCAATTTGCAAAATCGAAAGGTAATTCAACGTTGATCCAACCATAGACCTGACGTTGATTCAACGTTGAATCACCGTTGAAATGCCGGCTGGGTTATTTAAGCGCAATAGCCCAAATACATGTCATAAAATATTAATATTAACAATCATAATTTGAATAATGAAATTATATAACCTATCCCAATCCTGACATAGCTGCGTTTAAATAATAACTGAAGACGCTCCTTTAATGCATTTGCACGTTATGTTAAATTATTTTAAATTACACGCCCCATCCATAACCAACCTTAAATCATACCTGAACACTGTTTAACATTTCCAAGTAAACTGTTTTGTGTGACATTCTCATAAAATCTCTCTGGTTTTGAAAATCTTTGTTCGTAATTGTTCTTAGCCCTGTCAATGTTTATCTATTTTGTATTATTATTATAATATTTCCTCTCCTGTTTCTCTTACGTTTATATTCTTTAGCTGTCAATATAATACTTAGTGTCTATGGAAGAAAGAGTCAATAAAGATAGACAATGTGTAACATCATATTCATCAAAAGACGGTTTATGTGCAAGTAACCGCACCGGTCCGAGCAGGTAACGAGCCAGCATGGGAGACAAGCTCCGATAAGATTGCAGAACAACGTCTGTCCCTGGATCCGAGGAGTGAGCTTTACGCGATCACCAGCTGGCTTCCGTTACATAAGGGCAAATATAGATGATTAAAACCTCATTTACTCATTTTACTCATACTTTTTATCATTTATAATGTCCAAAGCATTGATATTAATATTAAATGCTACTTTTGTGCCTTTAATAGCCTTTTTCTCGCCTGTTTACTGGGTTAAAAATCTTACATTATTCCATCTCCACCTGCTGGTGAAAGCTAGAGCAGCTGGCGATCTTCACTCTGCAATCTATTGCTTTTCCTGCAGTTCCCGGATGTAATGTTGAATTTTAACAGTCGAATTTGATCCACTGAATTTATGGAAGCGAATATTTGAACTGAAATAAAATGAACTGAAAATTACCTTTTGAATATTATACATCGTATTTTTAAAGGGTATTGAATATTTTTTAAGTGAAATCTGAAAATTGAATATGAATTATTGAATTTTTAAGTTTGAAAACGTGTTTGAAATATTTTTCGTTGAAATATTCACAGCTTAAATATACAGATATGTTAAATTTCAGGACCTAAAAATACAAACCCTGGAATTCAAGTCATAAAAATGCAAGAACTTGTTAATACGGTGTATTATTTTTTTCAGTTTGTGATATTCAACAAGATTTTTAATTCAAGACTTTAGGCATTGATTTTGTTCCATACAAATCCCAGTAATTTTCAGGCCCACCACAACTTGATGTAGGAGTTCAGTTTCCTCCGCCCACCGAATTGACTAACAGGCGTGTATTAACATGTCTCAGTAATAATGTGTAAAAACAGAACATGATTTTCAAAGAAACTGGGATTAAACTCAACTCTCCATCTTCAGCTGCACCTCAAGAAAGATTTACAAGTTTAAATTTGTGTAGGTTTGCAATAAAGAAAAGAGTCCCCACAGCCGCATCAGAGGACACTTCATACATAAAACAGGAGTCCTGGCTTGTGGACATTAAATCTGGTTAGTTGTGTAGAGTAGCATAATGCAGGGGTTTCCAAACTTTTCAGCCTGCAACAATGCCAGTGACTCACGACCCCCAATATCTTTAGTCTTTTGGAAGACTTCATAACTGGGTTGGTGTAGATGGGATTGTGCTAAATTGGTTTAAATCTTATCTATGTGGGGGGTCACAGATTGCGTACTGTTCCTTTATGTCATGCTGTACCCTAAGGGTCTTGGTCCACTTCTCTTTAGTATATATATGTTGCCTCTTGGTCAAATCCTGCAAAAATTTGGGATTAGATATCATTGCTATGCCAATGACACACAGATCTATATTAACACTTCTCCCAATTCATTGGTATCAATGTCATTGCCTTTTATCATCTTCGAAATACAGCCCGCGTACGTCCTTTCCTCTCGAGGCCTGACGCTATTATTAACATGTTAACAATGTTATTATTAATTAATATTTTGATCTTCAGTAGGTTATGGATAAAATGTGGTAATTCTGATTGTTTAATAAAATTAATTAGATTTTTGGAAATCGCCAAGCCACCCCACCCCCATTGTCCCGCAACCCTCACTTTGGGAACCTGGCATAATGGATATAGCAGTGTATATCAACTTGTATCCGGTCATATTTACTTCAAGTAGATGTGCAAAAACAGTGCAAAGTTAAATGTGTGTGTGTACTGCAAACTTTGTAACAGCATTTGTGTGGGACTCATCATTGCAGAAAGGCTTGAATAAACTCTATTACAAATCAAATAAACTCACTTGGTATTTTAACTCATAAACTAGATCAATGCTTCATTGCTGTCTCTGTCACTGACTGCTGTTTATCTGACAGAGACAGACACACATGTGGGAACAGTGGGTGGGGAGAACCAGCTCATTTGCATTTAAAGACACAGGCTATGAAACAGCTACAATGTAATTTTACTCCAAAATGTGTTTTTTCAGCAGGGTATAATAAATGATCTTAAAGGTATTTTAAGCTGAAAATTTAAAGACACATTTTAGAGACACCAAAGGCTCATCTTAAATCATGTAGAAAGGGTAAAATAGAAAATGAATCCAGAAGTGCCTTGTAAACCTCGTCATGTTCACTAGGTGTCGCTGTGCAAGTGCTGAAAGTGATGTTCAGTCAGTGTTTGTCCTGTATAGGTGTCGCTGTGTGTGTGTGAACAAAGGAAGTAAAGCTGCTCATTACTAATAAAGAGCTGAAGAATGAGGAAGCCACTAAAGCAGACTGATGTAGATACAGAGAGATCCACACACACACACACATGCACACACATTCAGTATCAACAACACACTCAACTCAAATCAAAATGAAGATCCTCCTCATCTTCTTTGTCTTCACTTTACAGCTGATGTCAGGTTAGAGCTTTTCTCTTTCAGTCACTACTGTAATGATGCTGTTTTCTGATCACACTATCAATTTAATCCTCAGCTGAGGTGAGATATATTGATGTCACTGGATATTTGGGAGGAAATCTTCTTGTTAGTTCATTGGAGCCTTGGCATGAAAGTGATGCAAAATTCATGGAAAAGCTACGGGGTAGCATAATAATAAACAACAGGAAACAGCGTCAGTGGATTAATGAAGGAAGATTCACTTTATTTTACACTGATTATAGAAACCTTGTGATCTACATTAAAGAGCTGGTCACAGAAGATGCTGGAACATACAGGATTAAAGTTAAAGGAAAGTGGTCCATCAACATGATTTTAAGTGTAAAAAAAGGTCAGTTGTATTAAGTGTTTTTTTTTTTGTTTTTTTTGGAGTAACTGATCATTTAAAAAACTTTTATGTTAAAAGATATATATCTTGTTTATGTAATGACAGATTCTTGTTGTGAAGTTCCCAAGACAGTGATGGTGAATAATGGAGAAACTAACAGCTTCAGCTGTAAATATTCACACAATCAGATTCATAATTTCAAGGCGATATTCAAAGAAGGAAAAAACTCCATTGAGGTGATTCACAACACATGGAAAAAGACAGACAGATTCAGTGTTTCTGATGACGGACAGAGAAACTCATTGCATGTGAGCATTACTGCAGTGACAGCAGATGATGGAGGAGTTTACTTATGTGGAGTTTGGGTCAACAAACACTCGTACAGTTACTACATTACTAATACTGTACATCTGCACATTATGAGTGAGTACAACAAACGTGTCCTTTATTAAATGTTTATAAAAGTTGCCTTTATGTGATATTAGTGAGGAATCTGAGTGGTGTAAATGTAATTACTGTCTGAAATGTACGTACAAGGTAAGTAATGAAGGGTTCACACTAAAGTAGAATTTAGGTTTTGGAGAGCCATAGTTCAGCAGAGATTTGATCCAGCATTGGCAAAAACTCAACTGCCTGTACCTTTCAAGTAACACTAATACCTTGAATACCTTGTTAGGTGTGTTTGATTCAGATTAAAGCATAACTCTCCATGACTGGCTTTCCAGAACTGAACTTGTTTATCACCAAAGTAAGGTCAACTCAAATCTGGATTTTGAGCTAAAATCTGTGGTTTGATGATGTTTGTGATTGACAGCTAAAGTGGGCGTGTCTACAGTGATTGGCTCCTCAGGAGCTGCTCTGATGATCAAGTGTGAACATCCTCAACACAAAAACAAGACCAGATACATCTGTAAAGAATCATCAGCTGGATTTTCAGAAGAATGGATGAAGAATGGAGATGTTTCTGTAGATGAGGACAGCAGAGCAGGAGTCTTGATGGTGTTTTTTAGAGAGCTGAAAGCTGCAGATGCAGGAACATACAGGTGTGGAGTGAAGGACTCTGAATATACTGAGAGATTCACTCAACTTCAGCTCAAAGTCAGACACGGTGAGGAAACAGCAGATACTTTAATTTGAATAAACTACTAATGCTATATTAGTAAGCCCCTGTGAAATCAAAATGGATGTTCTTTGCCGTGTTAGTGTCAATATGTTAGTCTTAATGTAATCTATAATCTAGTGGGCTTCAAAACAGAGTCTAGGAGCATTTAGAAGATCTTTAGGTTTGTCTATTCCGGCAAAATGAATCAACAAATGTTTTATTTATTCACATCAAATAATGCTCAAACGTAAACACTTGCAAATATAAGACAATAATAAATGATCTGAACTCTGTCATCTTTTTGAAATGCCATGTGCCATGTCTAGCCCTGCGGAAAATACATTGCACACACATACAAAGTCAGCATACAGGAAACAAGGAGAACCAAAATTCAAACAGTGTGTATACTCATTTGGTGACTAAGGTGGGGAAATAGGACTTCCTTTGAGGTGAATGAAGTCTCCTGTCATGTTGTCTTCATGTTTCAGTGGAGATTACAATAAAGATTAAATAAAAATGCACATTTCAAAGCACTTCTCGGGACTTCCAGCCTCCACCGCGGTGACTGAAGCGCTGCACAAGACTTTTGGCCAGCGGAGAAATTAAAATGGTCATGCTGAACTGAGTCTGGTTCTCTCAAGGTTTTTTTTCTTCACTCCCATCAGGTGAAGTTTTTTTTCCCTCTCCACTGTCGCCACTGGCTCGCATGGTTCAGGATTGGTAGAGCTGCGCATCGATAAATTTGCTCTTCAGTGTTTGAACTCTCAGTAATGATTAAATCACACTGAACTGAGCTAAACTGAACTGAACTGAACTTAAACACTAAAACCTGCACCACACTGTTCCAGTTACTGTGACCATTTATGTGAAGCTGCTTTGACACAATCTACATTGTAAACGCGCTATACAAATAAAGCTGAATTGAATTGAATTGAACTTCTAACCTGCATGTTTGGAGAATCTGTTCTGACTTTCTTTTATTTTCATTAACAGATGCAGAAAATCCAAAAGTTATGACTGAATCTGTTCATCTTGGTGGAGAAGTGAAGATCAGCTGTCAAATCCCAGAAGAACAGAAAGTTCTTTTCTGCAAAGAGGAATATAATCAGAGCTGCCAGAAAACAAGAGCATCTGAAGATCCACAACTGACTCGTGCAGGATCTGTGGGAGGTGAAGAGAGAGTTTTCACAGTGAGCATCAGTAATGTGAGTGTCAGAGATGCTGGAGTTTACTGGTGTGGAGCAGAAACCAGAGACACACATCTGACCTTCATCTCCCTGACCACTAAAATCCAGCTCAGCGTCATCAGTGAGTCCATTCAGATAAAGAGTAATGAAGCCATCAAACATTTACTGTGTATAGAGGTCACATTGACATGGATGTTGAACTAATATTTGTGATTGACAGCTAAAGTGGGCGTGTCTACAGTGATTGGCTACTCAGGAGCTGCTGTGATGATCAAGTGTGAACATCCTCAACACAAAAACAAGACCAAATACATCTGTAAAGAATCATCAGCTGGATGTTCAGGAGAATGGATGAAGAATGGAGATGTTTCTGTAGATGAGGACAGCAGAGCAGGAGTCTTGATGGTGTTTTTTAGAGAGCTGAAAGCTGCAGATGCAGGAACATACAGGTGTGGAGTGAAGGACTCTGAATATACTGAGAGATTCACTCAACTTCAGCTCAAAGTCAGACACGGTGAGGAAAATACAGATACTTTAACTTGTGTATATACATTTATCAGCTACTTTATTAGGTACTGTACACCTGTTTATCTGCTTTTTAACACAGATATTTAATCATGCAGTCTGAATAGTATGTCAATGCATTTAGGCATGTAGAAAGGAAAAAAGGAAAAGCGGCTTGTGGAAGTGATCAACATGACCTGCTGAAGTCTCAGTGGTTAACACTGCCGCCTCACAGCTAGAAGGTCACTGGTTCGAGTCCCGGCTGGGTCAGTTGGCGATTCTGTGCGTAGTTTGCATGTTCTCCCTTTGTTGGTGTGGGTTTCCTCCGGGTGCTCCGGTTTCCCTCACAGTCCAAACACATGCACTAAAGGGGAGTTGATGAACTAAACTGGCCGTACTGTATGAGTGTGTGTGTGTGTGTGAATGAGAGAGTGTTTCCCAAAACTGGGTTGCAGCTGGAAGGGCGTCCGCTGTGTAAAACATATGCTGGAATAGTTGGCAGTTCATTCTGCTGTGGTAAAATAATGGACTAAGCAGAAGGAAAATGAATGAATTTGATACTTTGGTCTGATTATTTAAGAAGTGAAGACTGGTTCAAGACTAGTTCAGTTGTTAAATAGTTGTCTGTTACTCAAATAGGAGCATCTTAGATGCTCAGCTTTTCCAGCCTTGAAGCAGTAGTGCATGACGTAGTACATATATGCCACTCCGGTCAGCTGAGAACTAAGACCACAATTCACACTGACTCAACAAAACTGGACAATAGAGGATTGACCAAAAGTAAAAAGGTTGCCTGGTTTGAGGAGTCTAATTTCTGCTACCTCACGACAGAAGCACATCTGGGAAAGGGTATGGAAATCTTCTGCAACACTGAAGGTGCCAATGATTACAGTAAATGCAAGTATGAAAACACCAAGTCTCTGCTAGAGTTTCCAATGGCAATACTGAGCCATAGAGAGAGTGGCCTCAGTCAGGTAGGAGACTTGATGGAGGCCTAATGACTCTGAAAGAGCGCCAGAGACCATAAGAAACAAATCTTTCTGGTCTGATGAACCTATAATTGAGCTCTTCTCTTGACTCTTGGGCTGTTTCTCAATTTGCGTTCCTCAGTGGTCTTGCGTCCTCGTGTTCTCGTGTAAACTCATTATCAGCTGCCAAAGTTCAGTTTCAATACTCAAGACCATAAGAACGGAGGACACGTGAACTTTCCCGGATGTGATCTGGATATCGAGAACGCACCAATGCAGACTTGAGCACTGAACATGCACTTTTATAAAAGTCCCAGAAGTCGTTGCGACTGGAGGTGGGAAGCGCAGCTTGTCATATTGACCTCATTCTAAAATGCGGAAGTGCGCCTGTTTTCGCGATTGTCTTAGAACTTCCGATTCAGTCGCCTATTGGAGAAATGACTAGGAATGATAAACGGCAGAAAACGGTCAAACTACTTGCCCTACAAACAAATGTTTGCATGACTATACAGACCAAGTAGAATAATATAATAAGAAAATATCAAATTGCAACATCAAGCAGCGTAACGAGCAGTTTTTAATGTCTAAAAATGAATGGAAGTGAATGAGACCGGAAGTCTCAAGCCAAAAACGTTCAAATGGCAGCGCCCGCTCGTCTGCGAAGAATAAGGTCAATAGACTTATTATTAAAGTTTAGAGACATAACTTATTTATCACAGGAGATTCCCTAAATGAAACAGTGAATATAAACATCACCATGGACATCTTAATAAAGGATTGAACACATTAAGGATGTTTGTTTGCTGAAATTCGTTTTAAAATCTGTTTTATTTGTATTGTGCAGCGTATGTTTGTAAAGTCCTTATGCAGAGTATATATTGTGAAAAGGGAAAAAACAATAAATCGTTGTATGAATGCTGTAATGTTTAAATAATTTACCATTAAAAACATGTGAAGGTCATGTGACCATCAGGAAGAACGCGGCATCTCATTTCTCACAGGACGCGTTCTCTGTTCTCACGGTCTCCTGAGTTTGTTCTTCCGAGATGACCTGGCAAGACCGCTCTCCACAAGAACGCAGGTCTGCATTCTTGGAATTGAGAAACAGCCTTGGTCTGGATTAAACCAGTGATGGTTAATCAGCTGACCAATACAATCCCTACAGTGATCATGGTAATGCAGCATCAGCTGTGGTGTGTTTTTCAGCATCAGGAACTGGGAGACTTTTCAGGATGAGGATGCTCAGCTGAATGTAGCAATAAACACACTCTCAGTCTGACTGTGAGATCACAAGTTTCCAGTTTCGAGACCTCAATCCAGCATAGCAACGTTGAGATGTGCAGCAATGACAGATTCACTATGTGCTGCAACTACTTGATGCTCTCATGACAATACAGAGCAAATCTTGATCTTAGCATGGTGTACCAAATAAAGTAGCTACTGAGTGTGTAAAATAATTGTTCTGAACTGTTTGTATTATTTTCTTATTTCTAATCATTTAAAGATGCAATCTTCATAAATAAAACAACTCGTCTTGGTGGAGACGTGAACATCAGCTGTCAGACCCCAGAAGAGCATATTGCTTATTTTTGTAAAGAGGACGATAATGACTGCTATAATCGCATCCGGCAAAACTTCAGCTCAGCTGAAGTACCACAGATCAATCCTGCAGAATTTGTGAGCATCAGTAATGTGAGTGTCAGAGATGCTGGAGTTTACTGGTGTGGAGCAGAAACCAGAGACACACATCTGACCTTCATCTCCCTGACCACTAAAATCCAGCTCAGCGTCATCAGTGAGTCCATTCAGATGATTCTGGAGTGAATACAGTCTGTTCACCATCATCTGTGTGTTAAATGTGTGTGTTTGTGTGCAGTGTCTCCAGTCGTGAGACGTGAAGGAGAATCTGCTCAGATCTTCTGCCCTTATGATTCAATCTATCAATCAAAGTCAAAGTCTCTCTGTAAGGGGAAGTGCTCCACTAGAGACACACGTCCTCTGGATGAGACTGTGAGAGAAGAGAAAGAGAGACTGACTCTGCATGAAGACGTCACAGCAAGCGTCTTCACCGGGACCATCACTGGACTGACAGCAGAGGATGCTGGGAAATACTGGTGCGCAGTGACATTAGACAGAGAGCTGAATTATCTTTACACTCATCTGATGGTCATCATCAAGCAGGGTGAGGAAGCTTCACACGTCTGAATGTGGAAAACTAGGCCTGTCCACTGATGTTCTTGTGTTTCTGCTCATTTCCAGAGCTGAGCTTGACTAAGTATGAAGGAGACGACGTGTCCATCCAGTGCAGACATCATGATGGAGATCAGAAAAGCTTCTGCAGAGCACATGAAGCCTCCGCGTGTGTGAAGGATGGAGATTCACTGGAGACCATCAGAGATGCTCGATTCTCTATCAGTGATGAAGCGTCTGCTGGAGTCTTTACTGTCAACATTGTATTGATAGGTGTTTTGAAGACCTATCATAAGTGACCACTAGATGGCAGTACGAGGCCATGGTAAGCCTAGTTGAGTTATGTGAGAAGAATAAAGCATTCTGACAAAAGTACTCGGTGTGTGAGCCTCGTCAATACATGGTACCAGGAGAAATAACGAAAATTAAAAAGAGAGATGATGAATAACATCCGTTCACCAGAGGAATTGAAGTTGACGGGAAATGTCAATGAGAACTGGAAAGTTTTTAAACAAAGTTTTGAACTTTATGCGCTCGCTATAGGGCTGGATGGAAATGAACGGAGGAAGATTGCGTTGCTCTTAACAGTGGCAGGACGCAGTGCACTAGATGTGTATAACACGTTTGTCTTTACTGAAGAAGAAAAAGATAAATATGAGGCTGTGATAGAGAAGTTTGAACAATACTGCACACCGAGGAAAAACGAGACCTATGAAAGGTATGTCTTCAGAAACAGACTGCAGAAGGAGTCAGAATCCATTGAGCAGTATGTTACAGATCTGAGATTAAAAAGCCAGACATGCAATTTTGGAACGCTGTGTGACTCCATGATTAGAGATCAAATAGTAATTGGAGTACAAGATAAAAGAGTGAGGATGCAACTGTTGAAAGAGACTGACCTCACATTAGATAGGGCAATAAAAATTTGCCAAGCGTCAGAGTGTGCAATGGCACAGCTGAAGACATTCAGTGAAGAGAAGGAGACAGCAGAAGTGGATACAGTACGTAGTGCTTCAGAGAAAGCCATGTTAAATAAGAAAAAACAACAAAAGCCAAACAAAGAGAGCAGGGCCTGTGGAAAGTGTGGCAACAAACATGCACGGAGAAAATGCCCAGCATTTGGAAAGGACTGTAGAAAATGTGGAGGAAGAAATCACTTCGCAAAGTGCTGTTATTCAAAGAAAAAAGTTAAACTCCTTGAAAAGAGAAGCGACAGTGAGGATGAAGAGGCACCGATTTTCCTGGACTCAATTAAAGAAGGGCAAACTACTTCAAAAGATGAATGGATAGCACACATGGAGGTAAATGGTACTGATGTCTTACTAAAATTAGACACAGGAGCACAGGCAAACATCCTGCCGATGAAAGATTTTCAAAGACTGATAAAAAAGCCCAGGATATGTGACAAAAAGGTGAATCTGAAAACCTATGACAACAATACCATACCGACAAAGGGAGTATGCAGGGTAAGTTTGTCCTATAATGGACAGAAGAAAAATGTTCTTTTTGTGCTCGTAGAAGGAAACAAACAAGCAATACTGGGACTGAAAACATGTATGCAGCTTGGATTAATAAAAAGAGTTCATGTCATAAACAAAGACATGACAGTGAAACAGAAAAAGAAAGATGCAAACACCAAAGAAGTTATGCACAGTGACTGGATAAAGCAATATAAAGAAGTGTTCAGAGGAATAGGACGGTTACCAGGAGAACACAAGATAAAGTTGAAGGAAACGGCAGAACCTGTTATTCACCCAGCAAGAAAAGTGCCAGTTGCTTTAAAGGAGAGACTTAAAAAGAAACTAGACACACTGATAAAAGAGGGAGTCATCAGGAAAATAGAAGAGCCCACAGAATGGGTGAACTCACTTGTAATAGTGGAGAAAGCAGATGGAGATCTAAGACTGTGTATAGATCCAAAAGATTTAAACAAAGCGATTCAAAGAGAACACTATAGACTTCCAACAAAGTCTGATATAACAAGTGCGATGAGTGGAGCATGTTACTTTTCCAAATTGGATGCCTCATCTGGATTCTATCAGATGGTCCTAGATGAAGAAAGCGCAAAGCTGTGCACTTTTAATACGCCATTTGGAAGGCATTGTTTCTTAAGATTACCGTTTGGCATCAGTTCAGCCCCAGAAGTATTCCACAGAACTGTGCAGCAACTTTTTGATGGAATTGAAGGAGTAGGAGTTTTCATTGATGACGTGGTGGTTTGGGGACGTACAAAGAAAGAGCACGACGCAAGACTTTGCAGGGTCCTAAATCAAGCACAGAAAACAGGATTAAAACTGAATAAAAATAAGTGTGAGTTCGGAGTGAGAGAAATTACCTTCCTGGGAGAAAGGTTGTCTGAAGAAGGGGTACAACCAGACAGAGAGAAAATCCGCGCAATCAAAGAAATGCCAGAACCAAGAGACAAGAAAGACCTCCAGAGAGCTTTAGGGTTAGTAAACTATTTAGGAAAGTTTGTTCCAAATCTGTCAGCAAATACAAGGTCATTAAGAAACCTGTTGGAGGCAAACACAGAGTGGCAATGGAAAAAGGAACATATAGAAGAGTGGGTGTGGTTAAAGGACAGTTTGACCAAAGAACCTGTCTTAAAGTTCTATGATCAAGATAAGCCACTAAAAGTCTCTACGGATGCATCGAAATTGGGTTTAGGAGCAGTTTTGCTTCAGCAACATGACATCGAGTGGTATCCAGTTGCATATGCATCTCGCACAATGACGTCTGCGGAAAGAAACTATGCACAAATAGAAAAGGAAACTCTAGGTGCAGTGTTTGGCTGCGAGAAATTCCATGAGTATGTTTATGGAAGACCAGTGATCCTGGAAACAGATCATAAGCCTCTCATAGCAATCTCAAAGAAACCACTAGGAGAAGTGCCACCTCGCATACAAAGACTAATGCTACGCCTACAGAAGTATGATCTGGCCTTTGAGTTTAAACCAGGCAAGCACCTCATTGTGGCAGATGCCCTGAGCAGAGCTAGTTTGCAGAATAGCACAAGCAGCACAGAGGAGGATGTGCAAGTTCACGTAGACTCTATCCGAGTACAGATACCAGTATCTACTGCAAAGTGGGCAGAGATAGCTAAAGAAACGCAGAAGGATGAACATTTAAAAAGAGTGATAGAAATAATTCACTTGCCTGAGAAAGGAATGTTGGAAAAACCATACCAACATTTTCAAGATGAACTGACAGTGCTAGATGGAGTTCTGCTAAAAGGAACAAAAATAGTCGTACCTAACACCATGAGGAAAAAGATGTTAAAACTTGTGCATGAGGGACACTTGGGAATGGAGAAATGTAAGAGACGGGCACGAGAGGTACTGTACTGGCCAGGTATGCACAGAGACATAGTGACATTAGTGCAGAAATGTGAAGTATGCCAGCGACACAGATACCAGCAACCTAAAGAGCCCATGAAACCACATGACAAACCAAAGGAACCATGGAGAAAGATTGGAATGGACTTATTTCAACTAAAAGACAAAGATTACTTGTTGCTTATTGACTATTATTCAAATTACCCAGAATTTGTGAGACTGTCAAACACAACATCAGAGCAAGTAATTGTAGAAACAAAAGTCATATTTGCACGTCATGGTATCCCAACAACTGTAGTAAGTGATAATGGACCACAGTTTATCAGTCAGAGCTTTAAAGACTTTGCAAGAAATTATGGATTTGACCACATAACATCGAGTCCGCTTTATCCACAATCCAACGGCTTAGCAGAGAAAGGAGTACAGATTGTAAAGCGCCTGTTGAAAAAAGCAGCAGAGACAGGAGAAGATCCTCACCTGGCTGTTCTTAACTACAGGGCATCACCTATGGAAAATGGCCTTTCACCAGCGGAACTTCTCATGAATCGGAAACTGCGGACAAGACTTCCATCAGCTAATCATCACATGATGCAAAGTTCTGTGAATCATGCGAAAGAGAGGCAGATTAACTATTACAACAGAACAGCAAAACCATTGATTCCACTGGCTCAAGAAGACGTGGTACGGGTGAGATGTGATGGACAGTGGGGACCGTTGGCCAAAGTGACAAAAGAGACTATGCCCAGGTCTTATGAAGTGTTGACAGAACATGGAAAGTTAATGAGGCGGAACAGAAGACACCTGCTGAAAGTGCCTCAGAGAGCCTTAAGGAGCAATGAAAGTGACTTTCAGGATGTGGAAATCTCAAAGCAAAAAGAACAATCAGAATTGCAAGACAAGTTAACAGAGACTGACAGAAAGAATGATGTTGAGAGACTGACAGAACGTCCAAAGAGGCAAATACAAAAACCAAAAAGGCTAATAGAAGAAATGTAAATTGTTCATATATATGTAAAAAAGTTATAGTTTCAAGTTTTCAAAAAAAAAAAAAAAAAAAAAAAAAAAAGGGAAGATGTATTGATAGGTGTTTTGAAGACCTATCATAAGTGACCACTAGATGGCAGTACGAGGCCATGGTAAGCCTAGTTGAGTTATGTGAGAAGAATAAAGCATTCTGACAAAAGTACTCGGTGTGTGAGCCTCGTCAATACAAACATCACTGATCTGAGAGCAGACGACTCTGGGGTTTACTGGTGTGGAGCTCACCTCATCACTAAAGTCAACCTAGAAGTCAAAAAGAGTAAGTACTGTCTTTACTTTTAAAGTATACTGATATGCTGCAGATTATGGCAGATTTTTCTTTAAGTAGTTGAAAATTCTGTAATTAATTACTCACCCTTATGTCATTACAATCATTTAAGACCTTTAATCGTCTTTAGAAGTCAAATTAAGATGTTTTACATAAAATTTGAGACCTCGCTCATCCTCCATAGACAGTAATGGTCCTGAGAAACTTAAAATGTAGAAAATACCAAGATACTTCACTGCACAGTGCTCGTGAAGGTGCACAATATACTGACACTGAGAAGAAGAAACTGTAAAACAATGTTGCTATGTCATTTTATGTGCACACTAACGTCTTTTTTTAGCTTGATAAAATTCCGATTGAACCACTTGAAGTATGTGGTCTGTTTTAAGAGTGTGTTTTGGCATTTTTCTGGACAATGAAAAAGTCAGGACCCTTGCTGCCTATGCAGGATAAGGGAGCTCTTCAACTTCATCCAAAGAATCTTAATTTGTTTCATGAAGACAAACAAAAGTCTTTAACCCAATCTCATTCTGAAAACATACCTCTATATACACTTCTAGGGAGTGCCAAATATGTCCCAGGAGCTAAATTTTTTGTAGTTTTTGTTTTCATGAATCCACCAGAGGCCTCTGTGTACGCTTTTTCAGATCTCAAATTTCTCTCGCAAGTGGCGTTGTGCCTGCTGTTTTTGCATAAATCCACTATTGACCGACTGACTGATCGACTGACCCACCCTCCTCCATCCCTAAGTCCAACCAATAGTGTTTTCAAAAGCACAGATTGACCAGCTCCCACCCACTGCCCTAAACCCAACCAACAGTGTTTTCAAAAGCAATCCAGAAAAAGAAAAGCTCTCGACTGATTTCTGCAATGTTTTCAAATTTCACTACATTCTCACTCTGTTATTTCCTTGTTCATTTTATTTTTTAGCTTTTGCTTTTTCTTACCTGCTTTCTGGAACCATGTTCACCTCACTCAAACCCCATTATCGTGGTCAACTCGCCTTTGTGTCTCAACTCCGCTGACGTACAAAGCAAGCTAACTCATTTTAAATTTGTTTTAAAGATGAATAGAGCCATACGTACTACTGGCTACATAATTCACGCTCTCCAGAAATGTATATAGGGCTACGCTTTCAGAATGAGCCTATGTAGAAAGTCTCACTGTATAGTAACAACACAAACATAATTAATGACATCATTTTATTTTTGGGTAAAGTAACACTTTGCGTTTACAGGTAGCGATGTCAGATGAGATTCTGAGATAGAGTGCCTCTCAAAAATATTCACACCCCTTGGCATGTTCCACATTTAATCATGTTTCAAACACAAATATAAATGTATTTCATTGGAATATTATGGGATATACCAACACAACATGACACTTAACTGTATAGTGGGAGGAATCTAATAAACGATTTTTAGAAATTTTATACAAATTAAAATAATAGTGAAAATCTGATGTGCATATGTTTTCACCCCCTTTACTCTTATCCCCCTAACTAATATCCAGTGAAACCTATTATCTACAGAAGTCGTCTAAGTACAGAAGTAAACTGGCCTAAGTACATAGGTGTAGTCTATATATAAATGCAGCAGTTTCAGTATAAATAGTTTTGTAAGGCATTGTTACGAGGGAAAAGTCATCGATTTCTTCTTGCGAGTGCACAAATCTAACATTAATTCTTGTGTTTTTGTAAAAACGCAAGCTTCATGTTTTTTGTATTTAAACAGCTCGCTCTCTGCAACTCTCACATGGTC
This sequence comes from Danio rerio, assembly GCF_049306965.1. Classification (NCBI taxonomy): domain Eukaryota; kingdom Metazoa; phylum Chordata; class Actinopteri; order Cypriniformes; family Danionidae; genus Danio; species Danio rerio. The sequence goes on from NC_133176.1 coordinate 61,223,488, forward strand.
GCCCACTGAAACTAAGCAGGGCATCGGCCGGTCAGTACCTGGATGGGAGATCACATGGGAAAGCTAGGCTGACGGAAGTAGTATTAGGGAGTTCAGCAGGGGGCGCCCAACCTGCGGTCTGTGTGGGTCCTAATGCCCCAGTATAGTGACGCGGGCTCTATACTGCTCAGTGAGACGTTAAACCTAGGTCCTGATTTTCAGTGGTCATTAAAAATCCTAGGATGTCTTTCGAAAAAGACTAGGGGTTTCACCCTGGCATCCTGGCCAAATCTGCCCAATGGCCTCTGTCCATCATGGCCTCCTAAACCCCCCCTTATCATAATTGGCTTCATCACTCTGTCTCCTCTACACCAATCAGCTGGTGTGTGGTGTGCGGTCTGGCGCAAAATGGTCATCCAGGTGGATGCTGCACACTGGTGCTGGATGAAGGAGATTTCCCCCTATGTGTAAAGCACTTTGAGTGCCCAGAAAAAGCGCTATATAAATATAAGGGATTATTATTATTATTATTATTATTTATTTTGATTTTCTTACTGTAACCGTAGTTAAAATGAGGGAAAACTCCAAATTTAACTAAAAAATGCAACAAATAGATAATAGTTAATAGTCACTAGTTCTCTATTGTCCATTCTGGACTATATTATTGGTTTTTGGTGATGATTAGCATCAGTATGACTCTTGACCTCACAGATAATGTTAGGGTAAAGATTAAACCGTTCAGCAGGCGGTTGAGCTGTTTTGGATTTCCTCCGTTTATAAAAGCAGAAGTGAAACAAACACAACAGCCACAAATAGATGACTGGAAACTCGCAGATGCAAAAGATGTTTCATTGTTTCAAGCTAAAAAAATCAAGCAGACTTTATTTATATGCATATTTATGTGTGATTAAATGTGTTTATTGTTGTATTTGCAGGTGTTTTAGCCAGAACCCTGATCTCTTGTGTCAGCGTGACTCTGCTGTTGACAGGAGCTTCAGTTCTGTTGTTTTATACATCAGGATTCATCAAGAAACGAGGTGAAGTTAACGCTCTGCTGCTCTTCTGTGACCTGCTGCTCCTTTTACTTGCTCATATTTAAATATCATCGTCATCAGTTCATGCACATTCTCATCTGATTTCCTGGAAGAGTTGCTTTTATTTTTATATGTACAGCAGCTAATTTGAGTTTTTTCCGTTCAAATTCGGGAAGAGGGTGGCATGGTGGCTCAGTGGTTAGCACTGTGGCCTCACAGCAAGAAGGTCACTGGTCAGTTCAGGCTGAGCCAGTTGGCGTTTCTGTGTGGAGTTTGCATGTTCTCCCTGCGTTGGCATGGGTTTCCTCCAGGGGGCTCTGGTTTCCCACACAGTCCAAACACAAGCGCTTTAGGGGAATTGATGAACTAAATTGGCCTTAGTGTTAGTATGTGAGTGTGTATGGGTGTTTCCCAGAACTGGGTTGCAGCTGTAAGGGCATCCGCTGTGTAAAACATATGCTGGTTCACCAACGTAGTCTAAAATAAAGACTGAGCCAGAGAAAATTGAATGAATGAATAATTCTGGAAGACCCATCACTACCATTCCAATCTCACAAAAAAATCCCAACCCAATCCCATCTGATTAATGCAGCTTTACTGTATTGTTGTATATTCTGGCTTTTCATATCAGTTTTCCCTCATTACTGGTTTTAATCCACAGATCGTCATTCGTCCTCAGTGACAGAGACGAGCCGTGGAGAGGTGAGGATTGATTTTATAATGAAGTTCATTGTATATTTTGCTGACTGTGTTTTCCACTTGAAGCAGAACTAGATTTCAGATTACAGATCTTGTGATTTGCTTGAAAGCACATTTCATATGCAGTGCTCATTCAAAGTAGTGCAGATAGAAAACCTAAAAAAATCAGAAACAAAAAAAAACAAGCTAAAGCAGAGAATTATAAAAAAAAAAATTATAATTTAGAATAAATACTAATATTATATATAAAATAACATAACATTGCAATGAAATAATAATAATAAAATACATAGAAATGTACTTACAAATAATAGCTGAAAAACACTCAAAATAAAACTAAATAAGAGGTAAATGTTTGATCATTTGCAATGCAAAACAAAAACATAATATTATATGCACTTTAAACAATTACAAAATCAGAGCTTGTTATGCAAAATCTGTTTTTTAATTAAATATTATTATTATTAAGCAAATTTCATATGAAGTAGTAATTCAAAGTGATAAAATAATAAAATAAATAGTGATAAAAAGGATGAAAAGAATAATCACAAAATGATCCCTTATCACATTTTTATTATTATAGCTATTATTTGTATTAATATTATTATTTTAATTATTTTTATTATTAATGTTATTTTTATTATTATTATTATTATTATTATTATTATTGCTATTATTATTATTATTATTATTATTGCTATTACTGTTATTATTATTGCTATTATCATTATTATTATTACTAATAATAGTAATAATATTAATAAATCAAAATATAAAAATGATCAAAATGTATATTATTGCAATAAAATTGTATTACATTTTATATTAGTCAGTAAAATAAAATATAATTAACTAAATTAATTTATTTATAATATTTATTTAGCAATTAAGATAACACAACACTAAAAGTTGCTGAAGTATTGGTGAAAATCAATGCTGTGCTTCTCTTTTAGCACATATTTATTATAATATAAATCACAGCCTTTGCGATTTCCCTTTAATTTGTGCATCAGTTTCCCTTTGTCCTTTGTTTTCAGGCTTCTCAAGCTGGGTGTGAATATGAGAACATCACATACGTCAAACAGCATTTAGCATCAGGAACTGAGGAAACTGTGTTATATTCCACTGTTAATCGTCCCACAGACTCTTCTGACGCACACGAAATGCTCTACTCAACAGTACAGCTTCCCAAAAACTCCTCTGACGAGATCCTGTACTCCTCTGTCCGTTTCCAGAAGCACAAAGAGTCTGACAGTGAAGCGGAAGTCTTCCTGAATGATGAGCTTTACTGTGATTACACCACGGTCAGACAGCAGTCCTGATCACTGATTTGATGAACACTAGAGACACCTGCTGGACAAAACCCTGTAAATACAGCAAAACATGCGTTAAAAATGACTTTTTATACACTGCATAACCTATTAGACTCAATTAGCTATTCATCTAACATAAAAATCATTAATTGATCAATTTTCAAGACTTTAATGAACTTTTTAAAGGGTTTAATCGCAATAGTGTGTGTGTCAGCAGTGTGTGAGTATCTCTAGCTCCCTCTAATGGTCAACAGTAGTGAATTGTCTTTGTTCTAATCAGACTTGATGCAGAAACACTTTGATTGACATGTTCCCTTTGTATGTGTCATCAGAGGGGGAAAGCCCCACCCACTAGTGCCCATCTCTTTATCTCATTAGCATCTCCAGCAGCCCTGAGTGAGAAGCAGCCGTCTGTCCATTAGCCATTAGAGTGCTTCAGCTGCTGAAGATGATGTCAGCACAGACTAGGAGGATTATAGATGTGGAGTTTTAGATGCAGCACAAATGAAGAGTGACAGGAGTGACATAGACTGACAGAAGCAGGAAGCACACTTGCACACCAGACCAGCATGGATAATGCTAGTCCTGTTTTGAATCTGCCATTATGCTGACGCACAGGCATTTGTAGCTCCGCCCACTTTTGAAAAGAGCACAACCTCATTTGAATTTAAAGCAACAATCAAAACACCACAAATATTGTATGTACATGGTGCAGTAAAGCTTAATGAGTTGCCCTCTTGCATCCTTCAGACCTTGAAAGACTTTATCAGGTTTGAGCAGAGCTAAAAGAAAACCTGGAAAACGTGAACACTTATGTTGTGATTTTAGTTGATGAAACTGTCGTGTTCATGTTCTGTGAGAGTTTGTCGCCCTCTACTGTTTCAGCATTAAACCTGCAGTTTAAACCACCTCCAAGTCAGCGGTGTTCCTCTGTGATTAATCAGAAAAAGTGCTTTTGTAATCATAGCTAAAAAACTCCAAATGGATAATTCTGGTTCACTAGCACCATTTTTAGCATAAAAAAGTGGAAATTAAATCAGAATTAACTTCATATTTAATATTGATATTTTTCCCAAGGTGTATATTATGAAAGGTTTTTCATTCATTTACTTTTCAGATTACTCCCTTTATTAATCTGGGGTCGCCACAGCGGAATGAACCGCTAACGTATCCAGCATGTTTTACACAACAGATTCCCTTCTAGCAGCAACCCATCGCTGGGAACATCCATACACACTCATTCACAAACATACACTCCTGTACTGCATGTGTTTGGACTGTGGGGGAAACCAGAGCACCCGGAGGAAACCCACGCCAACACTGGGGGAACATGCAAACTCCACACAGAAACGCCAACTGAGCCAGCCGGGGGACCAGTGACCTTCTTGCTGTGAGGCGATTGAGCTGCCCCTATGAAAGGTTTTAATTTATTCAATTTTTTTTTTAGCGAGCCTGGCTGAATATTTCATTCGTCAATCTAGTTGACGTGTGTTTCCTGGTACTGGGTTGCAGCCGGAAGGACATCTGCTGTGAAAACACATATGCTGGAATAATTATCGGTTCATTCCGCTGGGGCGACCCTTGATGAATAAAGGGACTAAACCGAAACAAAATAAAAAAGAATGTTGATGCACTTCAACCTGAAACTGAATATTAAGTAGGGGGCGGGGCTTTCTTTTTGCACATCATTCCCTCATAGCAAACTAACAATGAGAGGGCGTGGCTAAAAATATCGCAACAGAGATAAAGCCAATCCAAAACAAAACACCAACACATTCTTTTCATTGCATGAACACAGATTATCTGTTCAACTAAACAATGTTAATGTGCGCTATGTTTTATTATGGTTATTTTTTTATTTGATGTATTTATTTTTTATTTCTATTCTTATTATTTCTATTTTTATTTTTCTATTTATATTTTTTCATACATTTTTATCTTCCAATTGAAACTGAATATTGAGTAGGGGGTGGGGCTTTCTTTTTGCACGTCATTCCCTCATGGCAAACGAATGATGAGAGGGGTGTGGCTAAAAAACATTGCATTTGAAGCATCAATCTGACATCAACACAGACGAAGCCAATCCTTAACAAAACACTTACCAAAACGGTGGATTATTTCAGTGGATTAATTTGCACAGATCATCTGTTCAACTACAGAATATCAGCGTGCGCTAGCAAAACAAACATTGTGAATTTTGATTTCACGCTGACTTTATTCTTGACACCTATGAATAGAAGTGTAAAAGGACTGAGAGAAAAAGTCAGGGATACAAACCAATAAACCAGTCAATGTCAACAGTTTGAACAGAAAATATATATCATTTCAGGAATATCTTAATTTGACTTTCTTTATTATTTATTTAATTTTTTATTATTTAATATATGGCGGTTCATTCCGCCGTGGCGACCTCTGATAAATCAGAGACTAAGCTGAAATAAAATGAATGAAAGAATGAAAAAGAATTTTATTTGATGTATTTATATTTTATTTTTGAATCTGCGTGAGCACGATAACAGTCAGTGGTTTAGTGAGTCAGAATCAGCAGCAGTTTATTTCATCACAGCAGTGAGTTGAGAGGAGGAAAGGGAAGAGGTGGAGCTGACTATAAACCTAGTATATTTCAAGAGTACAAGACAGCAGAGAAAAGCAGCAGATAAACTCATGCCAGAAAACTTCTGACAGCAGAAGAACTCACTAATTTACAAGAGCTGGAGTATATGATGATGACGATGATGATGATGATGATGATGATGAAGACATTTCTGTTCTTTACTATCTTCCTGATTGAAGGTAAGATGCATGTTCATGTACAGCATCACATCTTATATGAAGGCAGATTTCTACTGAGCTCAAATCATGTGTGTGTGTTTACGTCTGGTCTTTATTGTGCATTGTTTTTTAAATGTATTGTTATTAGGTCAAGAGGCTCTTAATAGAGGAAGTGTATTTTTATTGACAGGTCACATGGGCGATGAGGCTGTTAGTGTGACTGGCGTTGCAGGCGGAAGTGTCATCTTCAACTTTCAATACAAAGACAAAATAAGTGTGGAGAGGTTTTGCAGAGATGCAGATGACGAATGTATTCAAGCACAGAGTCATTTATGGCTCCCAGAGGAGAAACTCACCATGACTGACAATAAATCTGTGAACTATCTTAGTGTGCTCATCAGAAACCTGACCGTCAATGACAGTGGAACTTATGAATGGAAAGACAACAAGGACTGGTCTAAGGAGGTGAAGTTAGTTGTTCAACAAGGTAAGAATATTCACATATTTACAATGGGTCTTGATTATCAAACATGAGCAGAGTGGGGGGATTTGTGTATGTGTGTGTGTTTGTTTTTATTACATGGTGGGGACCTCAGCATGTTAGCACACTCACAAAGTGGGGACCAAAAACATAGTGGGGACCGAGCTATGTTTTGCATTTAAAAGACTCAGGGGGCGTTGCTGATATGCCTAGTGCAGTTTTTTACTGATCCCCACCTTGACCATTTACCTGACTTGAGTGTTTAAGTGTGTGTCGGCGCACTGCTCGATAGCGCTCCTGTAGTCAGATGGCGGTAATGCACCCTCACACACACTTGGCGCAGTTCACACACACTCTGGCTATTGCACATGCGCAGATCTCATACATGAATCCGACTTTAATCAACTTAATTACGATCTATTATCAAATTAATCGAGGTTTTCGGGTAAGTTAGAATGTTTTTCACCATCATAATGTAATAAAATCGGTTGTGTGTGTGTGTGTGTGTGTACGTGTTTTTGTGACATCATGACACAAATCTGTATAATGACATGGGCATGACACAGGTATTACAAAAAGGAGGTGAAATATGCAACCCAGGCTCATTGTGGAAACGTAGCCTGGTCGACTGGGCGGCCGTTCACTGAATTTTGATGGACCGGCACAAAATATTACTTTTTTTTTTTCATTTGATCCGTCTTATTTTGTAGTTGAGAATTGATGAAAGTTTAGCTCTAGGTAAAGCAGCACTCGTCACCATCATTTTTAATCATTGGTCCAACCAGTAGAAGAAGGGCAGGACAAATACATCGACCAGTCCTCTTACTTTAGAACTGAATAACAAAACAGAGTTAATATTACTGGTCACTGCATTTTTATATTCATTAATATTCTTCAACTTGATACAGTAAATGTACATTACTGACGTAGATTCCAAATCATAGTAACCAAGAGCATCTCTGCTTGAAAAACGGCTTTTGCTAGAGCGGATACGTTTGCGGCCAGAAGTGAACGCGAATTATTTCTATTATTTATTAAATTTCTCATTTGTTGTATTTTATTATTAGAGTATTAGTTATGTTATCTATTAAATTACCCAATAAAATGTATTTTTTAACGCCTACCCCCTCCCCAACCCTAAACCCAACCCTCACAGTACTGTAAACATATTAATTATTGTTATACAGTGTCATAAAAAAAATGCTGCTTTATTAATGTGCATATCGCACTTCCGGCCGGAAAAAACTCAAAACAACTAATCTCATGCTCCCCCTGCTGGATGATTTAAGAAGAGCGTCTGCCATTTTGTAGCTGGATAAAAATGCTTTCTTTTATGAAATAATAAAAAGTAAAAAGTCCAAAATCTGAAACCATAAGAGAGTTTTCAGGAATGCCTGTTTCAGGAATGCCTGTTTCAAATTCAACTACTCTGAATTTATTCCTATATTTTAGATTATATTTGTTGTAATTTTTCATTTTTAAGCTCAAAGAATACAATCATATGAGAAACTAGTGACAACACAAACACAAAAAGGAAGGACCGACAAAAATAAATAAGATAAATAACGTTAATAATAACAGTAAACTAAACTCATTCAGTTATATTTAAAATCAGTTCACCAACAGGATCTGGTATGTTTTTATCTCTTCATTTATGTAACCATACATCTATGTGTTTCAGAGCCGTGTTGTGGGAGATCAGAGGAACAGACTGCGTATGTACAGGGAACTGCTGTCATCCATTGCAGATATCCAAAAACCAATCACGATTATTCCAAGCAGCTGTTCAAAGAGCAGAATGGATCACTGGAGGCTATATTTACATCTAGGGAAGCCAGTGATCCAAGATTTTCTATTAATCTGAATCATGGCGAGGAGCACTTCTTTACTGTGACTCTTACTAATGTGAGCAGACATGATGAAGGACTTTACTTCTGTGCTGCTCATGGAAAGATGTCGATTCGCTACAGTCTGCTTTTCACTGAGATTCAACTTCATGTTACAGGTGAGAAACTATTCAAAACAAAGTAAACATCAAATGCACAATTAATGTCAACTAACAATGTCATTTTAATGTCTGAACATATCATCTGTGGTCAACAATGGATGCTCGGGAACAAACAGATGCTCCAGTTCAGTCTGGTGAGTTCTTTAAAGTTTGCATGAAATCCACATCTGTTTAATTTATTAGTGCACAGTGTTAGTCTTGAGGTGAACAATTAATAAGTGCAAGTTAATACACTGGTTAAAACAGTTTTGGGAATCTTTAATCAAAGTTTTACTATTTGCTTGTACCCAGATCTATTAATTTCAACCCAGGCTCATTTTGAAAGCGTACCTCTATATACATTTCTGGAGAGCGCCAAATACATCCCAGGCTCTACTTTTTTTGTTTTCCTGAATCCAGCAGAGGCTGCTTTGTACACTTTTTTAGATCTCAAATTTCTCTCACAAGTGCCATTCACGCCTGCTGTTCTTGTGTAAATGCTCTGGAGGCCGCTGTCAACTGACTGACTGACTGACTGACTGACTGACTGACTGACTGACTGACTGATCGACTGACTGTCCTAACCCAACTGACACTGAACCATTCTGAACTGGACTCACACCTTGTCGTCGTGGTCAGGTCCTCTCTGCATCTCAAGCCGACATGCACAGCAAGCTACTGGGCAAACTGGTAACATCGGGAAAGCCGTCCATAGGGAGGTAAGCGGTCCGCTAGTAAGCGAAAAACTTAACGGAGTCATACCGCCCCATAGTGTTCATTTTAAAGACAAAATGAAGCCATACGTACTTCTGGCTACATAATTTGCGACCTTCAGAAATGTATATAGGGCTGCGTTTCAGAATGAGCTTTTGTTGATTTATTTGCTATGAGTAACAGAGAAAAGGCGGAGTTAAAAATTGTAAAACCCGCCCCCTACTTTCTATTGGAAATCAAATATATGTATTTATTCTACTTTCTCAATTTTCTACTAGTATTTATTCTAGCCTGCAGCAACATCCAGCTCATAATGACTTTATTAACACACACAAAATGTTTATACAGTGAAAAAAAAAATGACAGAACTACCTACAATTTCTTAAAGTGACAGTTCATCTAAAACTGAAACCTCTGTCATCATTGACTGCCTTCAATAGTTTCTTTCTTCTGTTGAACACAAACTAAGATATCTCATCTTTTAAAAGAGGACCAATCAAGCACAGTTTGGGCCAATCTGATGTTTCTCGAGTACTTATCCCAGGTAGCAAAGAATTCTGGCACAGCATTTGGCGTAAAGCTGGCACAGCAGGCCTTCATCTGGCATACAGCATGCGACTCAAACATGACCCTGGTTTGGCAGACATGGCACCATCTTTAAAGTAGCATACAATACTTGGGCCAGATGTCAAATGTAGTATTTGGCTCAGATGTTAATAATTGATATGTGGGCCATGTGACCCACATTTAAAATACATTTTAATTATTTTCAAATATGCAAAAAAAATACTACCAATAAGATCGCTTTTAGAAAAAGCACCCCCATAGCACGCCTAAAGCACAATGATTCATGGGTTTATAAATTTCATCGTAGTGGTGACACACCAATATACCTGGCCCAATTCAGGCTCAGTTATGAGTTATTAACTTGGCTGAGACTTGGCCCATATATGGTCCATGTTTGGCCCTTGTCTGGAAGGCAGACTTGGTCCAGTCATGTACCTTACTTCACTGCACTGTGGGCCAAGCAAAAGCTGATTGTGTGGGCCAGAGCTGGACCAGAAATATTTTGCTATGTGGGATAGATCTCCAAAAGTCTTCACTTTTAAGATTTATGAGTCTTTTATAAAAATGTAGAGAAACTTTAGGATTGTCTCCTTAAACAGTGGAGCTCCTGAATGTATGTTGTGAACCTAAAATGACTAAACTTGTCAGATTCATGACAGATTAAATGTTTAACAGAAGATCCTTCAACAGCATCAGCTTCTTCCCGGTGTTCATCCCAGAATCAGACAGTGATTTAATGCAGGATAATGAACCCTGAATACAACAAAACAGCAAACCCAAACTGCAAAAGCAGTTCCTGAAGCTGAAAATACCGAAATAATAAAATGGCAACCTAGAGTCCTGACCTAAACCTGATTGAGAATCTTTCTTGTCAATAATTGCTAATATTCACTGCTCTTTAGGACAAAGCTGTATATCCAACACAATATCACTGTAACTCAATTAGTAACTTTTTGATTTAGTGCCTAATTTAAATTAAATTAATAATTTCCTTCATACATTATAGTGTGATATGCCCATCCCCAATTGAGTAGGGTTAGAGGTGGGGTTTAGGGCCATGCCTTCATTTATAAATCATGAATTTGTACAAATCAACCACTTTTCTGCAAATATACATTAATTAGCTATTTTCTTGTGAGATCGGACTGTTTTTAATGCTGTATGTGTGTTTTCCAGATCTCTCCGTCCTCATCATTACAGTGTCTGTGTGTGTGATCCTGCTGTTCGCTGCAGGACTGAGTCTGTTTGTTCTCCGGCGGAGATGCACAAAGACAAAAGGTACAAACACACACACTGGGTTTATAAACTGAAACCAGACATGTTTCTGTAATGTTCTGGATAGGACTTTATAGTTTAAGTCAGAATCCATGCTATTAACTGCCTTATTACCCGCCTATTATTGAGATATCAACTGTTTCATTAGTAGTTATAAAGTATTTGCTGGTTCTGCATCTCTTATCCTACACTGTAAAACATTCCATGATCAATTAGTCTTGACAGCATATGTTTTAGGTCATGCTAATTTACTAAACTATGTTAATTTTGTTTTAACTTATGTTATGCAAGCTGTTTTAAGTCAGTTTAACATGATATAAGTTCATTGGACTCATACGGTTAATTTGATTCAGCTTAAAAAATGAATGCAACAAGGATTTTTTTTTCAGTGTACACAATACCTAAACACAAATACTGCCTTACTAACTATTAATAAGCAGTGAATTGGTTGTTTATGAGCTAAAAGTCTTAGTTAATAGTTTTGTTAACATGTTAGCATGTTTTCTTGTATGCTCACTTTCATTATCTTGTCTATCCACAGGTTCAAAATCTTCAGATCAGAGAAGCACAGTAGAGATTGATGAGGTAAATCTGTCTTTCACTCTTCATCTTCGCTGTTTATCTGTTTATATGACTCCTGCTGTCGCCATCACCATCTATAATTACATTTGTGTTGATTCAGAAAGATATACATCATACTCAGTTGAATATGTGTTCATTGGACTCATAATGTTAATTTGATTGAGCTTAAAAGATTTAATGCAATCAGGATTTTTTTTCAGTGTTACATCATGCTCAGTTAAAAACACAACACAAATGCTATTATCTTCCACTTTCAGATCAACTCCTCTGTTTATTACTCATCAATCAAAGAGCAGTGTGTTCAGAAGCCTGTGAGTATGAACACGGTTTATGCCACGGCACAATTACCCACAGTCCTCTCTGACAGTGATCCCTACACACTCGCTATGAAGAGCTGAATCCGCAATACACTCTCTCTGTTTATATATGTGGCCACTTTTTGTATGAAAACATGTACATCTGTATGTATTTTTGCTGGTAATAAATCAAAATAAAATTGTCTTGATAGAAAATGAACTGTTTGTGTTGCCTTTGCAAGGAATAAATGATGACGGACTGTTGAATTATTTGTAAATAATCTACACCCAGGGTGGTAAAATGTTGTTTCTATTGTAAATGTGTTTTCTATTATACTATTTGGTTGTTGAATGCTTGATTCTGATTGGCTGATGAGCGTTCTAAGGCATGCCGATATTGATAAATCACAAATAAAGTAGCTCCGGCTGATTTAGAGCACATTACATCAGCTCTTTATCACTCCGCTGATTTGAGTTTATTCACAGCTACAACAGTCAGAAATTATAACAAAACACAAGAGAAAACCCTGACTAATAAAGTCTCATATTAAACATCTCAACGGTGGAACAGCTTCGGGAACCGCCGGTGAATAAGCAGAGTTATTAGAGACCAGGCTGGAGGATTATTAGACAATATTGCACACCTGAGGTGTTTCTGCCACTCTGCTTTACCATCTAATGTGTGCATTATTTCCTAATAATTTAACAGTTTCCTTTAGGTATTAAATTGACTGGAGTCGATTGTTTTAAAGTGTAGCGGTCAGCAGAGGGCGCTCCTGCTGCAAACACACAGTAAACGTCATAGAGGGAGAGAGAGACAGAGAGAGAGAGAGAGAGAGAGAGAGAGAGACAGAGAGAGAGAGAGAGAGAGAGAGAGAGAGAGAGAGAGAGAGAGCTCTTCTAAGTTTGTCTTTTAGCTTCTCACACAGCAGAATGATCCACATCTCTGAAGATAAACTGCTCATATTCACTCTGCTGATCCTCATGGCAGGTAAGAGTTTACTCTGTTTCTAGAGCAGTGACTGCTCTCAATCAGGTCCTTTTGTGCACTGAGCTGCTCTTCTGTCTTTATTTCTTCTTAGTGGTGGATTCTGAGATGAAGACCTTCACTGGACATGAAGGAGGGAAAGTGGAGATACAGTGTTCATATGCAGAGTCTGAATATGAGGAAAATCAGAAGTATCTCTGCAGAGGAGAATGCTCAATAAATCCATTCCCATTCAATATTAAAGACATTCCTGTTGAATCTGGATCAGAACCTAAAGATAAGAGATTCTCTCTGACTGATGACACGACAGCTCACATCTTCACCATCACCATCACTGATCTCAGAACAGCAGATCAAGGAAAATACTCATGTGCTGTGAAGACAAGACTGGTAAAACTTGATGACTATAAAGAGATTTACCTGGAAATAAAACAAGGTAAGTCAGAATATACAGTTATATTAATGAAATACTGCAATACACACAGAGATAGAAATCTAACATAACACTATACTCTAATAAGATACACATATATAATGTAGTGTGTGTTTAAGTGTACTGTGTAGTGTTGTAGAGAGATGAGAAACAGAAGCCACAGTTTCCCCTTGTAATGCTGATATGACACACCAACAGAAACGCTGACCCGCATCACTTCCTCACACCACATGCGGTTGTGAATAACTGATCTACTTAAAAGTTAATTGTTTTACTATTAAGATGAAAAATATTTCAGCCATCAGACTCCTCCAAGGCATTCAGAATATTAGATGCAGAATATTAGTGATTCAAATTTGTCTTTACATGTTGACTAATGACAGTGTTTATAAGCAAAGCTACCACGACAAACTGAATCAGAAATATGTGCTATTAATCAGAGCAGTGTCTGATTAAACAGTCAGTGTCTGTTGTTTCTACTGATTTAGTGTCTCGAGTGTCTGGAGAACCTGGAAAACATCTGAGCATCACCTGCAGTTATACAAGAGATCTGAAAGAACACATCAGATTCCTCTGCAAAGGAAGTGACCCGTCCGACTGTAAGAATATGATCAAAGTTTCATCAGAAACAAAAACTAATGGCCGATTCTCTCTGACTGATGACTCTGAGAGAGTTTTCACTGTAAACATCAGAGATCTGGCAGAGGGGGATTCTGGGATATACTGGTGTGGAGCTGAAGAAAAACAAACACAAGAGTACACATGGATTTCAGCCATTGATCTGCACATTACTGAAGGTAAGATGACAATATATGTGATGTTGAAGGACATGATTCACTAAAGAGTGTTTAATTGTCTGTATATGTCACTAGTGAAAACCTTGAAACACGTCTCTGGTCAAACTGTTTGTACTACCACACCCTTCACACTGATGAAGTGTTAATAACAACTGTCAGGGGAAGTGTGAAGAGTCACATGATCTCGTGCCAAAATGCGACTGTAAAAACCAAACTGTGCACATATATTCTGACATGCATGCTCAATGCACAGAATAAACATCACTATATTTTAAAGCATCTCAACTAGTTGTATTCTTATCATATCAACAATAAATCACAGTCTTGTCATGCAATAAACTCAATCACTATTTCTGTTTCAGCCACATCTGAGCGGAGGCTTCCTAAAAATACCTCAACTGCTTCATTTCACACCAGCAAACCAGCAGATCCTGCATCCAGCAGACCCGTCACACCTTCATCACCTGCATCATCATCATCAACATCAATGTTGTCATCATGGAAAAGGCTGTGTATGATTAATTTAGTTGTTTTCCTCAGAATTATGACATTTTAAGGCATATACACATGGTTTTATTGTCTGCTTTTCCAGTGTGTACAGTGTTCATCATATTAATAACCTCAGTGATGCTGACAGTGTTTGGACTCTCAGTGTTCATCTTCCTCAGATGGAAACCACAGACAAAAGGTAACTCAAGGTCTTGTTTTCAAGTGTTTTCACTAAACTGGTCACAATGTATTTTATCCTGAATCAGGAGGAGGAAATGCTGCTCATGACCTGACTGAGAAACTGCTCAACACTGAAGAAGCTCCAGGAGTGAGTCTGTCCTCCATCTGTACAATCACCATCTCTGACGTGTGTGTATATTCTGCTGACGCTCTGTTCTCTCTTCATTCAGGACATTTATACCGTCTGTCATTATGAAGAGCTCATTCACACTGATGATCATCCTGCTGGACTGGGTTCGGGTCGTCCTGTATTTGGTGAACAGGATCCTCTGACCTGCTCCACCATCATATTTAACACTGGACTCCATTCAGACACGACTTCTGACTGACCTTCAACATCAGTCTGTGCTATAGTGAGCTCAGAGAAGACATTTAAACCATTTAAACAGCTCAACATGATGAATATCTGAGGATGTTCTTATTTCATAGCCATGATACCTGTATTATTATGTTCATTTCACATGCTAGAAAGTATTTTCTACTCGCTGCATTGCTTTATCATCCCAAAAACATAAATATGGCATCTCATTTCTTTGGCGAGCATCTCAACAGTCTTAACGCTACCAACAATTCTGTCAAAAAATATGTTGATTTTACAGTTTTTTCCTGATTTTACCTGAAATTAAACCTGCAACAATTGTGTAGCGCCCCCTGCCCTCTTAGGCTTTGTCCTGACCTAAGCTCTATAGGGTGGAGCACCGGATTCCTACAGTTTAGCCTCTCGACTATTATTTCACTCCCCCTAATCAGATACCACTTTTAGAGATCTTCAATGAATAAGTAAGCAAAACAAATTAAGTTATAAACAAATAGAAATTTATTTATAAACAAAATAAAATAAAGATGAGTATAGAGGTATTTGTTATTTATAAAGGTGATATTTTAGGTATAAATATAATTATAATGCTATTTATAATAAGATATGAATTATTAATACAACCTTATATCAATACACAATAGATAAAACACTAATTGTAAAGAGAAACAGTTATTAACCGTCAATACACACACAGTATGAGTATCCAACAACTGGACCCCAATCACTTAAGCAATAAGCATTTTACACTTTGGTGACTTGATGCACTTTTTAGACGCTCCCTTACTAAAACTATATTCACCCTTCAATGATTTAGATAACTCACAATTATTTAGTGCATTCGTATCTCAGATTATAGAATATCAAAGCAAATATTCTCTAAAAAAAAAATATAGAAATAACACCTTTTTCACTCTTTTGTAAGCGTTAACAGCAAATAAACACTTTTGCAACACTGAAATATTGAAAGTGGGCCCACTCTCACACACACACACACACACAGTCTCACCCACCCTCGATGCAGGCCTGTTATGTTGCTCGGGTGCGTAGTGGCCTTTGAAACTGCAAAATGGCCTCTTCACTCTTACAAGAGCAAAAAGAAAACACTTTAAATGTACCTGGCGTTCCTGCAGCCGTCACGATCGTCGTCCGTTCCGCGATCGTCGTTCGTCCGTTCCGCGCGATGTCGTCTGTCCCGCGATCGATGTCCCCCACCGCGAACCGTCAGTCCGATGCAGCGTCAGCACACAGCATGAACACTCCTGCCGATGCAATGAATCTGTCCTCCTGAACGAGCTTCACTCTCTTAACAGTTCACTCGCTAAAACACTGCGTCAGTCTAGTGTAGCAGACAGCTAAAACACGAGGATATGATCTCACACGAGCGTCAATGTCTTCAGCTCGCAAACGGTCTCCATATACTCGCAATTATAACACTATATGCATACACTAAGGTTCTTAAACAGCTTTAGAACACTTTAAATCAATATAAACTGTATATAACTCACGATTTGCAGTTATAACACTTAAGTTTCTCTCAGAGACAAGCCTCTGCGGTCTCGTTCTCTCGATCTTCTCCTCAACTCTCCCAATAAACCAATAATAGTTTATTCACCTATAAGAGAGGCGGGGACTAATTGGTATAGACCCAATCAGGTATTAACACACAAACTTGATAGCAAAAAGCACATTTTCACCCAAGTGCAAATCAACCAAACACTGAAATGTAGCGAACGAGTTACTTAAAGGGAAACATACCATATAACTCCTATAATAGTATGCATACTAAAATGCACTTTCTTAACAGAATAGTGGTCTGTTAATATTCTCTGTCTATTAGATTACCATAATATGAAAAATATAATTATAATCTCTGTATATTTCTATGTATAAAAATATATTATGCTCTGCTTTTAGGTGCAAGTGGGTTTAAGTAAGCTCTTTTTTAATAAGGGCTACAATTGCATTACAAGTCCAACTAACCATTAAGATAAGGCAAGTTTATTTATATAGCACAATTCACACAATTCATGCAAGTGACCGCAAACACAGAGTTTAAAACAAATTAAAATGAGGTAAAATAGCTTTAAAAGGAATGAAATAAGAAAAGACATGACTGCTCCAAAATGCCTGAATTTGGTCATCAGATCTTTACAATTATGAAAGGTAACACATTATAATAGCTGCACACTGTATGAACCCTTAATTGAGCATTAAATAGTACAGAACTGTTAAATAATGCCTGCTGACTTAAGGATATCCGTGTTGACTTGACAAAATACTATTTTTGTTAAATGTGTTATTCTTGCACGTTATATACAGTATATACTAATATCTGTACTAAATAATCCAGTGATCTCCGGCTGCAGCAATGGTTCAAGTCGAACGCACCTCTTAACAACGCAAGTCTAAAAGGGATACAGCTGCGGATACTCGCATCATCAGCATCATTGTTGTGACACTGTACAACAACAATTTACATTTTGACATTACAGTGAGGGCTGGGGTTATGTTTGGGGTAGAGGTAGACGTTAATAAAATAAAATATAAAAAAATATAAAATAATCGATAATTTTATAAATAGTATAAACAATTTTCGTTAACCTCCGGCCGCAGCTGTATCCCTTCTAGTAACACCAAAGTGAAAGTAACGCTAACATCCGGACCCTGTTATTTTCTGGTATTGAGTTGGTTTTTTCCCCTTCATTTGAAAGCCGTCTGTTTGGTAGAAAGGTTTCCGGGTGAGTAAAACTTTTAATGTTTTGTAGAACCAAATTACAGTTATAATGCTGTTCGCATCCGCCATGCTGCAAGTTTTAAACGACTAAACGCCATCAGTGTGATTAATAATAAAAATGCATGCATTATTAATTGTTTGCCGTTTAAACTCCGTTGTTCGCTCGTTTCTTCCGCTATTTTCCGCTGCCGTTTGTGTCATGAATAAACATGATGATAATATTAGAGTCTTTGACAAGGTTAATATTTAAGCATGTTTAAAATAATAATAAACATCTGAACAAAATACCACCGTTTTGGTCTCCACTTCAGGTTACAGTGAATTTCGAGTAACGTTAGGCTAAGTAAACTCATATCAGAAGAGAAATTACAGAATCTAATTTTTCTATAAAGCTAATAATAATAATAATAATAATAATAATAATAATAATTAATAAACAAAGATAGTGAAATATTTCTCTAGGCTGCGTCTGCAGGAGTGTAAGCCTACAGTGCGAAGGAAACAAAACAGTACTTGTACTTTTACTTCAGCTACTGTCCATGAATAAAAAAATATACATTATTATACATTACATATAATATATACATATAATATTACATTACGTATCGATCTGCACATTATTTACAGATTAGTCTATTTTCATTTGCTTTGTTTTATAGTAGAAATGCTATTTAGCTTGCTTTACAGGTTTGGAAAGTTCACGAATTAAGATGTTTTCGAGGTATAAGATCAATAATATAGTACAAATGTGATCGTCAAGAAATTATTTGAATGTAACTTTCCATCACAGCAGTTAAATGTACATTTTTAAGTTAATTAATTTAACATGAACTGATATACAGCCTGCATGCCTTGCGTGACTTGGTGACCAGAAGAAACGTATTTAAATCAAAATATTAATACAGTCTGGACTGTATTCCACGAATGCAAATAGTTTAAACGAATCACAACTTGTTTTTTCAGAAGCGACTTTTCACCATTAGCCTGAAGCAAAACTGAAAGCAGCACTTTTACTGTAGGTAAACCTGATCCAAGTCAGTTAGCAAAAAGATAACGATCACTTGACAAAAAAAAAGCGGTCTTTCTCTTGGAGATGTTTGTATTGTCTGACTGCATTTACATCTCAATTATTTGCCAATCTCCCACCCCAAACATAAAACCAGAAATCATGTACAAATGTGTACCTTTTGAAAGGGTTAATGTCCTCGAACGTTTATTTTTTGAGCGTTTAACCTTTGTGTTATTGGAGTCATTTTCATTCACTCTGGGGTGATTTGAGTTTTAATTTGGCCAGAACCTCCTCTGTGTTTCAGCAAGTGTGATGATTTTTGCTGACAGATCTGATTTTGACACATATTTTGGTAAAATGCCTTTTAAAGAGACCGCTGCACACTTACCTTGACATGTCTGAGAAAATCTAAATCATCCCCTCAGCTCTCAGAACATAGTAAACACAGTAAGTGTATTTCTGCACACACACACACACACACACACACACACACACACACACACACACACACACACACACACTATACTCTGCTGTTTTTACTCCACTGAACTCCATATAAAAGACAGACACTTATTTACACAGGCCTACAGTATCTAAAGCAGGCGAGCCCAAACTCGTTCCCAGGGCGCATGGTGTGCATATTTTAGCTTCACTTTCCTTCAATATACCTGTTTGAAAGTTTCTTGTACACATAGAAAGAGCTTGATTAGCTGGTTCAGGTGTGTCTAATTGGGGCTACAATCAAGAATGCATGATCATGCGATGTCATGGCTTTTGCAATCAAAAAATGTCATTAAAGTGGAAGTCAATGGGGCAAAAGCAGCCACTAACATCATGAAAGGGGAGTCAATTGGGACAATACACAAGGGTTAAAGGGGATGATTTTCATTGTATACTTTAATGTCACCCACATTGATTGTTTTTCTCCTAGTAACAGAAAATGGAGGCCATGAACAGGTTGATGACTGATATGCTTGAGGAACTTGTGGAGGCAGAGCTCAAACAGTTCACCAGGCAGCTGTGGATGGGTGTGAAACCAGGCGTCGATCCCATTCCTCGTGGAAAGCTGGAGAATAAGGACCGTCAGGATGTGGTGGACTGTATGGTGCAGCATTACAGCAAGGATGCTGGGAAAATCGCTGTACAGGCTCTGCGCAGCATCAAGCAGAACGAGCGTGCAGATCGTCTCGAGTTGAATCTGCGGAAAGGTTGAAAAAGCTTTAGGTTTAATCTCACTTGTTTTGTGATTTTTAGATATTTATCTTTTGTATTATTTTGAATCAGTATGGAGACTTACACACTGCAAAAAAAAATGCTTTTCTTACTTTTTGTCTTCCCAGCTAAGAGGAAACGTTCCCAGAACATTCACTAACGTTCTTTAAAAGTTGGGGAAATGTTAGCACAAAACGTTATCAATAGATTGTTTTTAGAAGGGTCTCATAACGTTAACGTTCTTGTAACGTTGTAAAAAACGTTCTTAGAACAAAGTTCTCGGAACGTCTTCAGAACTTTATTTGTACTTCAAAAACGTTGTCATAATGTTGATGGAAAACGTTCTTAGAACGTTATATTTTGGTGGAAATTTTGGTTTTACAAACATTGTAACAACGTTATCCTAACCATAAAAAACGTTCTAGCAACATTAAGCAAACTGGATAGTTCAACATTCTTGGAACGTTACAGATAACGTTAAGAGAACATTCTTACAACCTAAATTTGTTAGCTGGGTTGTTTCTAGTCCAAATATATAACAATTATTAATTCAAGAAGCAATTTCAGGACAGATAATGAACATTGCTTGTTTTAATAAATAATATGTCAAAATTAAGTGAGTTTTTTTCGTAAAACAAGCAAAACAATCTGCCAATGAAATAAGCAAAATAACATTTTCCTTTTGACATAAGGTTATTTTGCCTAATCCATTGGCAGGTTGCTTTGCTTGTTTGCAGTGTGAGCTACAGTATAATATGGTTAATAACAGAGTTTCCAAGTTTGCTTAGGTGACTCTGGGCTTGTTTAGTGTCTCCCAAAATTCAGTTATGTTATTTTTTTTAGTATTATTAAAACTTAACTTCATTTTGTAGCACTTTCTAATTTATTTCTGTATTTAAAGTTTTAACAATCCATTTTAAAATGGAAACTTTTTACCAAAAATGGAAAATGAAACTGTAAGGTTATATGGTTTTATATTAGATATTTGAAAATAGTTTTAAAGTTTTATTTTCAGAAACCCAAAAGCAAATGGCCTAAAGTTTTCTGCTTATAGTTGAAAATGTAAACAAACTCTTGAGGACTGATCACACCGCTTTTCAGTTCTGATAAAGTGAGAGGCACTGCATCATTTTGTTGACTTGAGAAAAGAGCAGTGTGCTGTGCTTTTTATGTAGCTAAGGAACCACTGTATCAATGGTCTTGATGCTGGAGTACATGACATCAGGGGACTTTTTGCAACTGCAGGCACACAGAGCACTCTGTCAAAAACACAGAGCAACATGATGCACCCAGCACACATAAACAGCATGTGCCAATAGAAACCCATTTTAAAAAGGTGGCTCTCACCATGAAAAATCAATCCAGTGTGATTAGGGCTATATGTCCAGTGGAGCTTTTTTTCCCAAGCTGAGTGCATTTTTTGTTGTTGTCAATGGGACTGCCATGTTGTTTTACAAAGCTGGCAACATGGTGAGACGTTTAACAAAAAGTGCTGAGCACTTTGCCATTTTTAAAGCTCTGACAGTTGGAGAAGCACTTACAGCTCAGTTTTTTTGAAGACTGCTGCCATTTTTTGCTGTGCAAAAACCCTTCAATGGACTCGTGGCCTCATTGTTCCATATTTTCCTCCTATTGACCTGGAGTCATTTATTTACAGTGACATTTTTTTCAGACCAGGTTGGTTATTTCTCCAGAAAAGCTTGCCATCCTAACCTGCCTACAGTCTGCATGAATTTGCTTTGTTAGCACTTTAATAGATAAATATATTTGTGTTTACAAATTGTGTACTTACTTTAGCTTTTTCACCCAATCCACTCAAAGGACAGATGTCCCAAAAAGAAGGTACAAAATCAATTGGCAAATCTTAAAAAAAAAAAGGGTTGGACTCACATTTACATAATTGTATCAATGTCTACAACAATTCAGCTAAAGTCACAACAATTCTTGTGCTTTTGATTTCTAGATGATGACTTCTTAGGAGAAGTCCTCAAAAAACACAAGGAAAGCATAAAGGCCAGTGTAGATGTGTTTGAAGGCAAGAAAGACAACAAAACAGACATCAACAAAGTGTACACCGAGCTGTTCATTACTGAAGGGGACATGACAGACGTCTGCAAAGAACACGAGGTTCAGAAGTTTGACCTAGCCTTGCAGATGCCAAGATCTGAGGACAAACCAATCGACTGTAATGAAATATTCAATTTGTTGAGGGGGAAGGACAAGGGAAACGTTGTTCTGACCAAAGGCATCGCCGGCATTGGAAAGACGTTCTCTGTGAACAAGTTCATCCTGGACTGGGCTGAAGGAAGAGCCAATCTGGATGTGGACTGTATGTTTCTGCTTCCATTTCGAGAGATTAACTTGATGATAAAAGATGGAGATGTTAGTCTTCACAAGTTTCTGTTGAAACTTTTCCCTGACATCACTGGCGTGGAAACGACACCGTTTTATGAAAAATGCAAACTGCTGTTCATCTTTGATGGGCTTGATGAGAGTCGCCTGGATTTGAACTTTAACCTTAGTTCAGTGGACGATGTCCATTCTTGCGCATCCATCGATGGTTTATTTACAAGCCTCATCAAAGGAAGGCTGCTTCGCTCATCTCTCATCTGGGTGACCTCACGACCCGCAGCGGCCAATCGGATCCCTTCCTACCATGTCGGGTTGTTCACTGAGGTGCGCGGATTCACTGACAAGCAGAAGGAGGAGTACTTCAGAAAAAAGGTCCCAGATGAAGATCAAGCTTCCAGGATAATCTCCCACATCCGGACGTCCCGCAGTCTCTACATCATGTGCCACATTCCCGTGTTCTGCTGGATCATCGCCACCGTTCTTCAGGATATTCTCCAGAAGAACAAAGGGGAGGACATTCCCTCCACCCTCACTGAGATGTACATCCACTTCCTGCTGATACAGATGAACATCAAGAACCAGAAGTATGATGAAAAACTGATACGGGATCGAACAGAGCTGTTGGGTTCAAACAGAGACATGATTTCTAAGTTGGCCAAACTGGCGTTCGAACAGCTGAAGAAAGAGAACGTCATGTTCTACCGGGAGGATCTGGCAGCATGCGGCATTAACGCAGATGAAGAGTTCACAGGACTGTGCACTGAGATCTTCAAGAAAGACTCTGTCCTGCATGAGCTGAAGGTGTATTACTTCATACACTTGAGTGTGCAGGAGTTCCTTGCTGCGCTGCATGTGTTTCTTTGCTACTTGGAGCTGGAAAAAGACATGAACTTGACAGATAGTGACCTGATGTTCTTCCTGGAGGATTCACGTCCAAAACAGAAGGAGCTGTTGCACGTTCTGCTGAGGAAGGCGATCGATAAAGCGGAGAAGAGCGATCGAGGGCATTTTGATCTCTTTCTGCGGTTCCTGCTGGGCATTTCTCTCGAGTCCAATCAGAAGCTACTTATCGGCATCCTGAACGAAACAAAGAACAGTAAACAAAGCATCAGTAAAACCGTTCAGTACCTCAAGCAGTTGCAAAACAATGACAAATGCCCAGATAAATCTATCAACCACTTCTTCTGCATCCTGGAACTGCAGGACAGAACCCTGTACCAACAAATCATGAAATATCTGAGGTCAAAGACAAATCGGCCAAAAGTCATGTCCAGATCAAACTGCTCAGCGCTGGTGTATGTGCTTCTGATGTCACAGGAAGTGCTGGACAAATTCAACCCAAAGTTGTTCAACAAAACATATGCGGGATGCAGGATTCTCGTGCCAGCCGTGAGATGCAGCCGCAAGGCCCTGTAAGTAGACCCAGATAATTATTCCTAAATCGTTATGCTGGGTTTGCGCTAAATGCATTAAATTAGATTACATACAAAGACAATACAAGCATGCAAATAGAGGTGAATTTTCTCCAGGTGGCGTATTTGCTGTGAATATGCTGAAGAAGCTATTGTGACAAATGCCGCATGTTCAGCGGCCTTTACATTTAGTCATTTGGAAGATGCTTTTGTCCAAAGCAACTTGCAGTTGAGGAAGCATACAGCAACTCAACAAGAAAATGCAATACAGACAACAAGTGCTGATTATACAAAGGAACTGTTTGTGCTCAGAGAATTACGTGCCAAAATTAGGAGTGAGGAGGGTTTTTAGAGTGTTTCTAAAGGTGCTTTTTCAAGCTTACTTTTTAAGTTCTCTTTGTTGTGATCTGTTTTCAGGTTTTCAGACTGTGGACTGACAGAAACATGCTTTGAAACAGTGGCTTTGGCTCTACAGCTGGAGAACTGTCCTCTGGTTGAGCTGGACCTGAGCTACAACTACAGTCTGGAGGCGGCAGTGAACGTGATGTGTGCTGGACTCAAGAGCCCACACTGTCACCTGGAGAGCCTCAGGTTATTACCATTCCACTAATATACAAACGTTTATCAGTCCCTACTGGATTTTACAAGTGCAATGATTGGCCATAGCAATATCAGCCAACACATGGTATTTTATTATGTTAACATTATCGGTCTGATATATTTATCCCAATATCTTTAGACTGATAAATTACTCTTTCTGAACCCCTTCGCATGCTTGATTTGTTCGGGTATTTTGATTTTGGTTATTGTTCATTACCTTGGTTGCTTTATTTATGCAATATTCATAATTCAATTAATTAAAATTTTTTTTGGTCAGACAGTAGATTTATTTTTATAAAAGAAATTGTTCATAGTTGTTTATAAACAGTTGATAAAGTTCAGAGAACAGTTCAAACTTTCCTGAAGTTAAATTTTCTAAATAAAAACAACAATCATGAGCAACTTTTTTTTAAAGAGCCCCTACTATGCCCATATAGCAAAATTTCTCTGGCCCAGCTCTGGCCCACACAATCAGGTTTTGCTTGGCCCACATGCCGCAGTGAATTACGGTACATGACTGGACCAAATCTGGCTTCCAGACAAGGGCCAAACACAGACCATATCTGGGCCAAGTCTCAGCCAAGTTAATAACTCATAACTGGGCCTGAACTGGGCCAGTAAGGTTGGTGTGTCACGATTGCAATGAAATTAATAAACCAATGAAGCATTGCGCTTTAAGCACACTATGGGCCTTGTTTTTTCTCAGTGACCTAATTGGTAGAATTGATTTATTTAATCAAAAATTATTTTTATGTATTGTAAATGTGGGTCAAGACTGGCCAAACTCACGTGGCCCACAATCAATTTTTAAAATCTTCGCCAAATACTACGTTTTACATCTGGCCCAAATCTTGTGTGCCGCATTATAGACGGTGCCACCTCTGCCAAACCCAGGCCATGGTTGGCCCACATGCTGTATGCCAGTACCAGATGAATGCCTGCTGTGCCAGCTTTTTGCCAAATCTGGGCTAGAATTCTTTGCTACTAGGGTGGGTTTTTGAGAATGATCTTCATGCAATGAGTAACACAGCTCTAAGTGAATGAAAACATCCAGCTGAGGTTTACATCTGAAAGTGCACCTTGTTTAAAGCTATTGATTCTTTAGCGAAATACTTTACTCCGAGTCGAATAAACGAATCGAGTTGGGTTTAGATCTTTTGCTTGATCGCATCGACGTCAATACTGTACTGTACATCACCAGATATGTACTTCCAGTTCCTCCACACACTAGCAGAGATGTGGGGGCTCACAGGACTGATCATGATGCGAAGATGATCAGTCACTGACATATTGAGATTCGGCTGCGGGCAGGGCTGGAGCAAACTGACCTGGAGCTCTAGGCAAAAGATGATCATGCCACCCTCAAACTGAAAATGAAAACGAGAGAGCGGGGTGGGATTGCGTGTACGACAGCGAGGACCGGGGCGGTGGGGGGATTGTCACGAACGCCGCTCTCTCTATTCTGGCACCCTCCATGGACGCGCCGGCCCTGGCTGCTGGGAAAAAAGGGTTAAAGTAAATTTTCACAACAATACCACAGTATATCAAACCTAGTGCTGTGTTTGTTCCTGTAAATTTTCTAATGATTGACACAATAACCTACGCTGCAGCGCGGGATTCGCTGGCAATTTGCTATTGAAGGAGCAGCAGAGACTATTATGTATGGGACTTTGTCAGACTTTGTCAGTAACTGTTACAGTTCATATGGACCAGTTTCTTCTTCCTCCAGATCATGACATGTAAATGTCATTAAAATTGTTGCCTCTGTAACGGAGGTCAGCTAGTGTGTGCTGTGCAGGTAGACCTCAGTCCTCTGACCTCTAAAAGGTGCTCTAGCGACAGACGCTAGAGGCCATGGTCTTTAGCCTCCTTGGTAGAGCACCCAACTCCCATGCGGAAGGTCGTAGGTTCGATACCAGCTCGGAACGAGTTGGGTGGCGTAGGACCGGCGGGGTTACATTGGTGACGTGACCTGGATGGGAGTGAGGTTTAGGGGGGTGAGTGTAATGGAGGTCAGCTAGTGTGTGCTGTGCAGGTAAACCTCACTCCTCTGACCTCTAAAAGGTGCTCTAGCGACTGACGCTAGAGGCCATGGTCTTTAGCCTCCTTGGTAGAGCACCCGACTCCCATGCGGAAGGTAGCCGGTTCGAAACCAGCTCGGAGCGGGTTGGGTGGTGTAGAACTGGCGGGGTTACAACTCATTTTGTGTAGTTTGCAA
This sequence comes from Danio rerio, assembly GCF_049306965.1. Lineage (NCBI taxonomy): Eukaryota > Metazoa > Chordata > Actinopteri > Cypriniformes > Danionidae > Danio > Danio rerio. The sequence continues at coordinate 61,249,990 of NC_133176.1, forward strand.
AATATGTGTTTAATTGTGTGTTGTAACTTGTAATCGCTAAGCATGGCTTGTGATCACGTATCTATTATAGATGTATCCCTCAGATTAAATCTGTATGGGGCTGTTCACATATCACGTCCAAAACCATGTTAAAAACGTGACACGTGCTTCTTCTTTTGCTGATTTTAAGTGCGTTTCTGGACTGGCGATCCTCTGCTGTTTGCCTTTGCTGTGGCCACCATTAGCTGTTCCTCACACGTACGGCACGGTCAATATTCAAAATAGTTCAGCTTTTGCCGCTGTGTGGATTAATACTGAATGTGTTTTGTTATTACTTGGGGTTAGGGTTAAGAGTAGAGCAATATTTTGGTGTTTAGCTGCATTCATTTATTGCATTCCTGCATTGGGCTCTCATATACTCTCTGGCTGCTACTTCATAGTCGTGGTGGGCTTTTCTCTCGGTCTTTTGCTGAACACAGTTGACCAATCGCAACAGACTGGCTCATCAGACCAATCAGCGCAGATTAGCTTTGGCTAAGGAGTGCTTTGGCAACAAATGAATCGCCGAACGATTCATATGGGAGCCGCTGGGATGATTAGGTAAAAATAAATGCAGATTATAAGACAATGAAAGTGTTTTTTGACCTTACACTCATATCAGCAAGTTGTTAGAGACCTCTTAAACCAAAATATGACCTTTTTAATGCAAAATAGGGGCTCTTTTAATCTAATTATTATCAGCTATCATATCGACTACCAGCCTTCAGATCTAAAGAGTGATTGAAAATTCCATATCGGTGCATCGCTAGAACATTTCACTATATTTTCTGTGTATTTTCACTGCAAAATCCAATGACGGATGCAAATAATTCCATAAGTGTTGAGAAAAACTGTCACTAGAGCTGTCACTCTACACTGCAAATATAATTACAAATGTCTCTGGTTTATGCTCCTTCAGGTTGGCCGGGTGTCATTTAGGGCAGGACAGCTGTATGCAGGTGGTCTCTGCACTTCAGAGTATCTCACATCGTCTAAAAGAGCTCGACCTCAGCGGAAACGATCTGCAGGACTCAGGACTCCAAAAGCTCCTACAAGGGATGGAGAACACAGAGAAAAGACTTCAAGTCTTGAGGAAAGTATTGATGATACTTAGCGTTACAGAAGTTTGAAGAAATCAGTTAGTAAGTGAGATGATAGAAGAGCTTAATTTTTATGCAGGTTGAGCTGGTGTAACCTCACTGAAATGAGTTGTCAGCAGCTTTCCACGATTCTGAGCTCCAATTCGGTCTTTAGAGAGCTGGACCTGAGTAACAATGACCTGCAGGATTCAGGAGTGAAGCTGCTCTCTGATGGACTGAAGAGTCCAAACTGTAAACTAAAGATACTGAGGTGTGTAAGAACATATGAAAGTTAATGTACAGTCAGTAAGTAATTTTGTTGATGTCTAATGGCAATCTGTGTGTGTGTCTCTGCAGGTTGTCTGGCTGTATGGTGACAGAGGAAGGCTGTGGTTTTCTATCTTCAGCTCTGAGTTCAAACCCCTCACACCTGAGAGAGCTGGATCTGAGCTACAATCACCCAGGACAATCAGGAGTCCAGCTGCTCCAACACACACTGGAGGATCCACACTGTAAACTGAAGACACTCAAGTATGTTGAATGTTTAATTAATATCTAATGAATAGGAATCCACATGAAATACACAGAATTTTTGGGGTATTTGGACTAGAAAGAAGACAGAAATATTAAGTAAGGGCGTATCCACATTATGCTATCCGAACCGTGCACAGGCCCGTTTTCCAGATCGTTTAAGAAGTGTGTGTGCTCTGAATCAGGCTCAGGCGTGGTTGTAAGGGGTGTGCCAGAGCGTGGTTCATTTGGGATCAGTCGCGGTACGCTTTTAGTGTGAGTGCAAAGCGCGCCTGAGCCCGAAACTGAAGACGAAACGTGACTTTTAAGGGACTGTTTAATATGGATTTATCAATCATTCTTATTATTCGATGAACGCACACTGTCGTAGTTTAATAAAGAAGTAAAGCCCTCACTGCACAACAGCTGCACCTTCAGCAAACCTCCAAATTCCTGCAGCACGAGAGCTTTATGATTGTTTATGAGGGTCAAAAGTGGCTGATCTGTTCTGGGAAATATTTGACTGTGTGTCACTGCATCCCAAACCCCTAAAGTCATGTAACTACAAAAAAATGTCCACTGTGCGCCCTCCAATGTGGGTGCGGGCCGTCAGGGGAGATGGATGTGGTACAAGCAAGCTTCAGCCCGGTTCAAGGCAACTGTACATAGTGTGAGTACGCCCTAGGAAGAGATTTTGCATCATTCGGTCTATTTGTTTACTTATGCAAATATGCTTATTTATTTAATTAGATATTTATATTAGTTTCAGTAATATTATTGGATAGATAGTATACAAATGTTGATTTATTACATTATCATTATTATTATTCATATTCTTTTCCCCCTGTAGAACTGATCCTATGGGTGACCACTTGATGAAACCCGGGATAGTGAAGTGTAGGTTTATCATCATCCCTCTCAATCAATCATGTATTCTACAAGTGTCTGTCTGAGGCAATAACAGAAGTGTTTTCTGTCTCACAGATGCATTCAATCTCACTCTGAATCCAAACACAGCTCACGTTCATCTGCTTCTCTCTGACGGAGACAGAAAGGTGACTCTAAAAGAGAAACAGCCGTATCCTGATGATCCGGAGAGATTTGAAGAGCATCATCAAGTGCTGTCCAGAGAGAGTCTGTCCGGACGCTGTTACTGGGAGACTGAATGGACGGGTCAGGAAGGCACGGTCGGTGTGGCGTATGAAAGCATCCCGAGGAAACCTGATGATCTTTTGTATGGCAGGTGCATGCTTGGAAACAACATCATTTCATGGAAGATTACGTGTGGAAGTCGCACACATGTTTCACACGCTGAAGAAGATATTACTGTGAAATCTCCATCCTCTGGCTCATGTAAGAGAGTGGGTGTGTATGTGGACACAACCGCTGGTGTTTTGTCCTTTTACCACGTCTTTGACACACTCACACACTTGTACACCTTCCTCATGCCTTTCACACAGCCTCTCTATGCAGCATTCAGAGTGGACGGCGAATCTGTGTCCATCTGTCCGATACCGTAAACAGAGGTTTTTAAATCCGAAGTAGAGGATGGTATTTTTTTGGGAATCGCACGGGTCACGGGATTTCAGTGGGATTGGAGTCATCTTTGCTTTTAATCATGGGATTGGGACAGTACAGGATAAAATAGTTTACGGGAGCAGATGGGGAGCAGGAATCAACCAATAGGAAAATGGCAACATAAAAAAATGCACTGCCATTTTGTAGTTTCCTTTTCATACGAATACAATCAACCCAAGCTCATTCTGGAAACGTAGCCCCGCGGACGTTTCTGGAGAACGCGATTTACGTGGCCAGAGGTACGTAAAGGCCGCGTTTGTTTTTTTTTGAGCGAACGCTGCGGGGCGGTGTGGTGCCGCTCCGCCCCTCCTGTTCGCGCTCGCCGGCCGACGGCTCGCCTCCGAGTGGAGGGCTTTCCCGATGCAATCAGTTTGTCCGCTTAGCTCACAGCGTTGCGTCGGCGGAGCGGAGGCCCCGGAGGAGGAGCCGGAGCCGGAGCCGGCCACGGTGGACGACGACCGGGATCAAGGCCGGGGAACAGCAGGTTTCGGAAATCAGGTAAGACGAAAAACGGAATCCGAAAAATAAGGGCGAGAACGTGGCGGGATCCGAAAACGCGGTCGAAATCGAAGACGAGGGCTTTTGCTTTTTTTTTTCCGATCCGGCGGCTTTTCGCGTGAGAACGGCGCGAGCGCGAACGCGCGCGCTCCCGAGAGGCGCCCGAGACGCGAAAAAGCACGCACAGCGGCCTCTCGCGGATCCGCGAAAACAATAAACGCTCCAATATGTACCTCCCGGGACGTAAATCGCGGTCCGCAGAAACGTCCGCGGGGCTACGTTTCCACAATGAGCCCGGGTTGAAAACAATGCAACGCAATTTAAAACTAACTGCACAATCGCTTGCTAACACCCGCGGAGAAATTGATGTGGTGAAAAAATTCTTTGCAGAGGTCATGACATTAACAGAACTAGTCAGGATGGAAATATTAATGAAGTTCATGAGAGTAAACTGCGATGATGATAGTACGCCCCGTATGCTGCTTGTAAAACATGCTTAATCTTAGTCAAGTACACCAGTTGATTCTGGGACGAGCAATCTGAAAAGGCACACTTGTTAAGTCTCGTCTGACCGACAAAATTGCTCACAACCATCACAGGTTCAGTGTTTTCACCCTAAGTAAATTAAATTTAATGAATCGAATTGAGGTGACGCAGTGGCGCAGTAGGTAGCACTGTCGCCTTGCCGCAGAAAGGTCGCTGGTTCGAGCCTCGGCTGGGTCAGTTGGCGTTTCTGTGTGGAGTTTGCATGTTCTCCCTGCATTTGCATGGGTTTCCTCCGGGTGCTCCAGTTTCCCCACAATCCAAAAACATGCGGTAGAGGTGAATTGGGTAGGCTAAGGGTGCTTTCACAGTTGGTTTTATTGCCTGGATCGTACCCAAGTTTGATTGTCCTCCCTTGCCACCTTCTGCCACCCAGGCTCATTCCGAAAATGTAGCCCCGCGGATGTTTCTAGAGACTGCAATTTAAGTGGCCGGAGGTACGTGTGGCCGAATTTTGTTTTTTTTCGAGCGAACGCTGTGGGGCAGTGTAACGCCGGCTGTGATGGCTCGCCTCTGTGTGGAGGGCTTTCCCGCCGCAACCAGTTTGTCCGTTTAGCTCGCAATGTTACCTCGGAGGGGCGGAGGCCTAGAGGAGGAGGAGCTGCCGGCCGCGGCAAGGACGACTGGGATCGAGTTCGGGGAAGAGCGGTTCCAGAATTCAGGTAAGATGAAAAACAGAATCCAAAAAATAAAAACGAATGAGTTCAGGACAGGGCGAGAATGCGGCGAAACCCGAAAAGGCGGTCAAAATCGGATGAGGGCTTTTGCTTTTTTTTTTTTGCTTTTGTAAATCAACGTTTGGGACAGACGGTCGCTCGACAGTGGCCTCTGGAGGCTTTTCGCGTGAGAACAGCGTGGGCGCGAACGGAGCGTGCTCCCAAGAGGCGTTTGAGACTTGAAAAAGCGCACACAGCGGCCTCTCGCGGATTCGCGAAAACAAAAACTGCACAAATTCGTACCTCCCGGGACATATTTTGTGGCCTCTAGAAACATCTGCTGGGCTATGTTTCCACGATGAGCCTGGGTTGATCTTCTCGGTTGGCTTGTGTTCACACTGTCTTTTTTCCTTCTGAACCCTGGCCCGCTTGCGTTATCGAGCTGCCATTCTGTTTATAGCTTGCTAGGTGACGGTCATGAAAGCAAAGCGCCAAAATGGAAAGACGCCCACATATCACGGTCGTCCTGCTTTTACTGAATCTTTTGGATTTGGTCATACAGAAAGCGACTTACGTCCACGTTCAGAACATCACACAGTGTCTGCAAAAGCTGTTTTTGAAGGAGACAAGTAGAAATTATTACTGTGTTTGCCCTGGCTCAATCATGCTTGTCACCAAGGTACGATTCCTGACACACACACATACAGACACACACACACAAATGAACATAATGAAAACTATAGTTTGTTGTACAGTCGGTGGTTCACTTCCGTTATTTGGTACGATACGATACCAGAGTTTACATGAACCATACCCCAGACCACCTCTTTCAGGCGGACTCGAGTGCGGTTTGTGGGTGCACACCCGAGTTCAGAAGACACTAGCTAAACGTACTGCACTATGACATCGAACGATCCTGGGTGCGGACCAAAAGTGCTAGTGTGAAAGCACCCGAAATTGCCCGTAGTGTCTGAGTGTGTATGGCTGTTTCCCAGTGATGGGTTGCAGCTGGAAGGACATCCGCTGCGTAAAACGTGCTGGATAAGTTGGTGGTTCATTCCGCTATGGCGACCCCGGATTAAATTGAAACTAGAAGAATGATTGTTTGCATGTGTGGTGGTGAGGAATGAGGACTAGAATATTTGCTGTTCATTTTTCATGTCAACTTTCTCTATAAAACCAGAATCATACTGACTATTTTCATATATTGAGGATGCATATAATGCATACAGCCACATGTTTTAATTTGAATCAAATAAGCAGATACAAACATTGTGTGTGTGTGTGTGTGTGTGTGTGTGTGTGTGTGTGTATACATCTTTTGTTTCTGCTTATTTGCTTATTTTTTATTTTTCAAAGGGTGTCAATATTTATTCGATGTTTAAATTGTGCATGCTGCATTTCTCTCTTTCATTATGTGCATATTGGATGAAAATTGTTAACATGTTAATTAAAAAACAAAACTTTTCAATAAATGAGTAAAATGCAGCCTCATGTGCTGTTTGGGTTTATTAAACTATTGTAGACACGGTGTGAACTATGTGCTGTTTACTGTAACTGATCTCTAGAAAATCTAGAAACTGGGACTCAGCAGCTGAAAACAGGATGGGGAGCAGATAAAATCAAAATCTTTCTATTACCTAAATAATAAAAGCAGAGAAAATATATATGACAATATATAAGTACAGGAGCGGGATGGGACAGGATTATTTCTTAAACTTTGGTCTGGGAGTGGGATGGAACTAAATTTCTTTCTGTGAGAGTGGGACAGGACAGGAGTGAAAATCCAGTCCTGTGTCATCCTCTAGTCCAGGGGTGGCCAACCCTGTTCCTGGAGAGCCACCTTCCTGCAGATTTCAGATGCAACCCATATCAAACACACCTGCCTGTAATTATCAAGTGCTGTTCAGGTTCTAATGAATTGGTTCAGGTGTGTTTGATATGGGTAGCAACTGAAATCTGCAGTAGCGTCGCTAAGTATCTAATAGCTTTTTTTTTCTCAGTAGCCTACTAACTATATTTTTCAGTAGTGTGGCGGTAGCGTTGCTACTTTATAAATCAAATACATTTCTGTAGCGAATCTATTATTTAAGTCAAGTGGCGCAGTAGCGTCCACACAAGCTACATTTACCGATCACATGCTGCAGATATCTGTTCTACTTGCCTTATTGCGTTATCATCCCAAAAAAGTTAATATGACATCTAATTTTTTTTATTAAGCTAATTAATATGAATGTTCCTTTTACATTTACTTGAGAGGGGTCTGGCTGCAGACTCGGTGCAGTGCAATCTGAGCTGCATCCAATGCTTTTTAATGCGCCCACCTAACCCCACCCCTAACCGTCACAGTGACGTCACTCCATTGAGTGCATTGAGTCTGACATTGCATCGCTGAGTGATGCATTTTTAGCTTGCATCATAAAGGCTGCATCCAGATACTATTGGATAATTTTAGCTTCATTGAGTGTTTCGAGTGATATCACAGGTTATCACAGGATCAGTGGTTACTAATGAGTGGTTATTTGATATCTGTCTGGTTTTATGCCTTTGTGTTTATGAGTGAAATATGACATCATCATTATGTATCAGACACTGACACCTTGAGGCATAAAGATAAACTGCAGTTATTAATTGTTGTGAATTCAAACATACTTTAGGTTATTATCGACTTCATTTTAATGAAATTAATAAAAAAATAAATAAAAACAGGCTGCCTTTAAAATGTGATTTTTCCTCCTCACTATTGTTTATAATGAGTAGATGGAGGAATGCCAAGTTGACATGTGTAATTAACTAATAATGGATTGTTTATAAATGACACACTTTCTGTTTCTCTCATTTCCTCAGTTTTTATGATGAACAACATATGAAGGTATGGTATGGTAATTTAAACACTGGCCAGACAGTTCATTACTACTGGATCATCATCTTGTCATGCGTGGAGATTAAACAGTACAGAACTGTTAAATAATGCCTGCTGTCTTTTGGAAACCAGTGTTGGACACGATAAAATGTACTATTATTGCTGAAATGTGTTATTCGTGTAAGTTATATACTGCATATACTAATTTCAGTGGTGAATTTAAGTGTAGCGGTCAGCAGAGGGCGCTCCTGCTAAAACACAATACACGTCAGAGAGAGGAGGAGAGAGTGAAAAAAGTGTGTGAGAGAAAGAGAGGTTGATCTCTTTTGTAAGTTTGTCTTTCAGCTTCACACACTCAAGGCACACGCACACACACACACAGCAGAATGATCCACATCTCTGAAGATAAACTGCTCATATTCACTCTGCTGATCCTCATGACAGGTAAGAGTTTATTCTGTTTCTAGAGCAGTGACTGCTCTCAATCAGGTCCTTGTGTGCACTGAGCTGCACTTCTGTCTTTATTTCTTCTTAGTGGTGTATTCTGAGATGAAGACCTTCACTGGACATGAAGGAGGGAAAGTGGAGATAAGGTGTCCATATAATGCTAAATATGAGGAGATGGAGAAATATCTCTGCAGAGGAGAATGCCCAATATATGATAAAGACATTCCTGTTGAATCTGGATCAGAACCTGTAGATAAGAGATTCTCTCTGACTGATAACAGGACAGCTCACATCTTCACCATCACCATCACTGATCTCAGAACAGACGATCAAGGAAAATACTGGTGTGCTGTGAAGACAGGAATTGGAAGTTTTGATAAGTATACAGAGATTTACCTGGAAATAAAACAGGGTAAGTCAGAATATACAGTTATATTAATCAATTACTGCAATAAACACAGAGATAGAAACCTTTATATAACACTAATATACACTATTTAAATACATAGTTTAGTGTGTGTGTGAGTGTGTGTACTCTATGATGTTGTGAAGACAGAGAGATGAACAGAAACCACAGTTTCCTCTGCTGATGCTGATATGAGGCACCAACAGAAACGCTGTCCCACATCACTTCCTCACACCACACGCATGCGGTTTCATTTGTTAAGAAATAGTTAAAAAAAGGGAAACCATAATTAATCTACTTAAATTATTACGTATTTAATTAAAATGAAAAACATTTCAGGTCTCAGACTCCTGCAATGCATTGTTAAAAAAGCATTCAAAACTTCCTCTTTCTGATACTCTTATTACTACATTACAGTCAGAATTAGAGAAGTTAAGATGTTGTGTGCAGGGTGGACGGTTGATAAACAGAATTAACCTGCAGTTATACAGTATAGAGTCTTTTCTAAAATAAAGTGATGTCTGTGTGTATAATAGATGTTCAATGAAGTGTATCAAGTGTGTCTGTGTTAAGTATCTGCTGACATTCAGGGATTCAAAAGATTGACTTTACATGTTCACTAAATAACTGTTTATAAGGCAAGGAGAGTGTATTTCTATAGCACATTTCATACACAGCAGCAATTCAAAGTGCTTTACTTAAACAAGAATAAAAGAGACGAGTATAAGAAAAATAAAAACAAATAATCAAAATGATTAAAAACAGATTAAAACTGATTAAAAAGTGTTAAAATAGGTTATAGAAGAATGAAAAAGAAAAGAAAGACACACTGTATTAGTGCGATCTGTGGGCTGTAGCACAGGGCTCATTCAGTCAATGCACAGTTAAACAGACGTGTGTTCAGTCTTGATGTGAATGTGCCTAATGCTGGAGCACATCTGATCATTTCTGCTAATTCCAGCAGCAGGGGGCGCTGTTAGTTGCTAAAAACCGTATTCTGTTTGCATATCTGTAATGTATTGAGCTCCTAGGCCATTTAGTGACTTATAGACAAGTAATAATACTTTAAAATCTATTCTGAATGTAACTGGGAGCCAGTGTAAAGACCTGAGGACCAGTGTTCTGGTCAGAATCGGTTCTGAATGAGCTGCAGTTGTCTGAATGTCTTGGCCACTGTCTAGGCTAGTGGGGAGTCTATTACAGTAATCCACCCTGCTGCTGATAAAAGCATCAACAAGTTTTCACTGGAACAAAGCATCTAACTCCTGCAGTGTTGTTGAGATGATAGTATGCTGATTTACTGACTGCTTTTACATGACTATTGAAACTCAGATCTGACTCCAGAGTCACACCAGAGTCTTGACCTTATTTTTTTATTAATTTTTTTCCGAAGCGAAGCTGCCATGACAAACTGATGAATGTAAAGCAGAAATAGCAGCTATTATTCAGAGCAGTGTCTGCTTAAACAGTCAGTGTCTGTTGTTTCTGCTGATTTAGTGTCTCGAGTTTCTGGAGAACCTGGAAAACATCTGAGCATCACCTGCAGTTATACAAGAGATCTGAAAGAACTCATCAGATTCCTCTGCAAAGGAAGCGACCCATCCGACTGTAAGAACATCATCAAAGTTTCATCAAAAACAAAAACTAATGGCCGATTCTCTCTGACTGATGATTCTGAGACAGTTTTCACTGTAAACATCAGAGATCTGACAGAGGAGGATTCTGGGATATACTGGTGTGGAGCTGCAGAGAAACAAGCACAAGAGTACACATGGATTTCAGCCATAGATCTGCACATTACTGAACGTAAGACCACACCAGACTTATTATACTAATATAACATGTTAAAGACAGAACTAAAGTTTCTTTGTGCAAAGAACTTGTAAAAACAAAACAGATTACTGCTCACACATACAGTAAGTGTGCTATTATAGCCACACCCTTCACACTAATGAAGCGTTTCTCACAGCTGTCAGGGGAAGTGTGAAGAGTCACGTGATCTCGGGCCAAAATAAGACTAAAACCAAACCGTGCAGATATATTCTGACATGCATGCTCAATGCACAGAAAAACACTGCTTAAAGCATCTCAACTAGTTGTATTCTTATTATATCAGCAATAACTGAATAAACCACAGTCTTGTCATGCAATAAACCCAATGATTATTTCTGTTTTAGCCACATCAGCGCCAAGACTTCCTAAAAATACCTCAACTGCTTCATTTCACACCAGCAAACCAGCAGATCCTGCATCCAGCAGACCCGTCACACCTTCATCATCTGCATCATCATCGTCAATATCAATGTTTTTAAATGCATCCACCAATGCAGCATCATCACACACACCATTAGGTAATATTTATTTAGTTTTTTCCCTCAGAAATAGGTCATATTATGCTGATTTCATTGTCTGCTTCTTAAGGGTTTACAGCATTCATCATGCTGATGGTCGTAGTGATGCTGACGGTGTTTGGACTCTCGTTGTTCCTGTACCTCAAGAGAAAACAAAAGAAAAAAGGTAACTTTCTTACTTAAACCTTTTATTTTCTCATTTACCATAGTAAAGCTGGACTTTAGTGTCAAAACACAGGTCTGATTAGCTTCATTTAGAGAAGTTTAATTACCAAGTCAGTATGCACAACATCTGCACTCAGGTTTCATTTAAACACTGCAAAATAATGCTTTTCTTACTTACTGTAGATGCTTTTGTTTTGTTTCTTGTCCTAAATCAAGAAGTGCTTTGCAGACAAGCAAAAATATATATTTTTTTTTTTACTGAATAAACCACATAAACCATATATATATATATATATATATATTTTTTTTTTAAGAAATGACCCAAATTAAGCGAGACTTCCATAAAAAAGCACAATAATCTGTCAGAAATGTAAGTAAAATAAACAATTTTCCACAAAAACTCCACACAGAAACGCCGAAACTGACCCAGCCAGTGCTCAAGCCAGCGACCTTCTTGCTGTGAGGCGATTGTGCTACCCACTGCTCCACCGTGCTGGCCCCCACTTAACTCACTTACAGATCATTTTGCTTGTTTAAAAGAACAATCCACTTAATTGAGACTTTTTCCAGCTAGCAAAATGATTATTAAACTAATATTCACAAATATGGTGCACACACTATGATGCAAACTGAAATGAAAGCATCAGAAAATACATACAACTGATATTGATGACAAATCCTACCACCTAGTGGTTATATTAAGCAAACTCAGAACTATATTTAGGGTAATTTACATACAATTCTGGTAAAGATGAGTTTGGTGTAAACAGCTGCAGGGAGGCGGTGAGTGCTGACATCTAAAAAGGACTGCACAAATCCCCTAGGGCTTTGGCTTGTGTTTTATTCATGTCTACATCTACATCTACCCCTTACAGTAATGAAAAAACAGTATTTATTGTTGTAGAGCACAGGTGTCAAACTCAGTTATTGGAGGGCTGCAGCTCTGCACAGTTTACTTCCAACCCTGCTTCAACACACTTACAGCTGAAATCAGAATTATTTTCACCCTTGTTTATTTTTTTTCCCAATTTCTATGTAACAGAGAGCAGATTTCTTCAACACATTTCTAATCATAATAGTGTTAATAACTCATCTCTAATAACTGATTTATTTTCTCTTTGTCATGATGACAGTAAATAACATTAGACTAGATATTCTTCAAGACACTTCTATACAGCTTAAAGTGACATTTAAAGGCTTAATTATGTTAATTAGGTTAAATATGCAGGTTAGGGTAATTAGGCAAGTTATTGTATAATAATGGTTTGTTCTGTAGACTATTGAAAAAAAATTGCCTAAAGGGGCTAATAATATTGCCCTTAAAATGGTGTTTAAAAAATTTTAAAAACATTTTTATTCTAGCCAAAATAAAACAAGTAAGACTTTCTCCAGAAGAAAAAATATTATCAGACATACTGTGAAAATGTCCTTGCTCTGTTAAACATTATTTGGGAAATATCTATATAATAATAATAATAATAATAATAATAATAAGTCAGAATAATAATTCTGACTTCAACTGTATGTATATATATATATATATATAATTTTTTTTATTTTTTTTTTTTAAGAAATAAATAGTACAAATTACTATTACAGAGTTTTTTCCTTTAAAAAAAAGAGCAAAAAAATCTGTAGTGTAAGTAAAATAAACAATATTATCTATCTTATATTACTTGTTTTAAGGAAAAACTCATTTAATGTTGACCTTTTTTTCTGATAAACCAAAACAAAACTCTTATTATTACAGTGATATTCACAAGCATGGTGCACGCACTCTCTGGGGAAAAAAAAGGTGAAATGAAAGCATCAGAATATGCATACAACAAATGATATTAATGACAAATCCTACCACCTAGTGGTTATACTTTCTCTAGAAGAAAAAATATGATCAGACATACTGTGAACATTTCCTGAATCTGTTAAACACCATTTTGGAAAATATTTAAAAAAGAAAAAAATTCAAAGGGGGAATAATAATATTAGAGAGTTTTTTCCTTAAAAAGAGCAAAATAATCCGTGGTGTAAGTAAAATATACAATATTATTATTATTTTACTTGTTATAAAGAAAAATTCATTTAATTTTGACTTTTTTTTCTGATAAACCAAAACAAAACTCTCATTATTACAGTGATATTCACAAGTATGATGTACACAAAAATCAGGTGAAATGAAAGCATCAGAATATTCATACAACAAATGATATTAATGACAAATCCTACCACCTAGTGGTTATACTAAGCAAACTCAGAACTATATTTAAGGTAATTTACATACAGTTCTGGTAAAGCTGAGTTTGGTGTAAACAGCTGGAGGGAGGCGGTGAGTGCTGACATCTAAAAAGGGCTGCACAAAAACCCTAGGGCTTTGGCTTGTGTTTTATTCATGTCTACATCTACCCCTTACAGTAAGGGTCTTAAACTAAATTCTTGGAGGTTCTTAGCTCTGCATAGTTTAGCTCCAACCACCTCCAACTCACTCCTGCTCAATAGTCTCTAGTAGTCTTGAACACCTTGATTAGTTGATCAGCTGTGTTTGATTAGGGTTGGAGCAAAATTGTACAGAGCTGCGGACCTCCAGGAATCCAGTATGATACCTATGCCTTAGAGCAGGGGTGTCCAAACTCAGTTCCTGGAGGGCCGCAGCTCTACACAGTTTAGTTCCAATCCTGCTTCAACACACTTACCTGTAGGTTTCAAACAAGCCTGAAGGACTCAATTAGTTTGATCAGGTGTGTTTAATTAGGGTTAAAGCTAAACTGTGCAGAGTTGCGGCCCTCCAGGAACTGGACTTGACACTTGTGTTGTACAGTGTCACAAAAATGACCCTATAGTTATGTGCACTTCTGGCCACAAGGGGTCGTGGCTCTCTAGAAAGAATGTGGCTAATTGGGACCAGTGACCATGTTTTTTGTAGTAAAAGTGTGGTTATGCAAATGAAAGTCAAAGCACTGTTGCTACTACTGTTTTCATTTATTCATTTTCATTCAGCTTAGTCCCTTATTTATCAGAGGTCACCACAGTGGAACCACCAACTATTCCATCATATGTTTTACAAAGAAGATGCCCTTTCAGCTGCAACCCAGTTTTTGTATACCCAATTCCCCTACAGTGCATGTGTTTGGACTGTGGGGGAAACCGGAGCACCCAGAGGAACCCCACTCCAACACAGGGACAACATGCAAACTCCACACAGTCCAGCCGGAACTCAAACCAGCGACCCTCTTGCTGTGAGGCCACAGTGCTAACCACTGAGCCACCATGCCACCTGCTATTACTGTTTTACTATAGTAAAACCATGGCTACTGTTTGAAAGGGATTTAACAGTAATAAAGCTGTAATTAATACAATTTGAAACAAACTGATAAGCTCTTATGTCACTACACAGGAGCGCAGACCAAAGATGACATCTATTACCAACCTGAGAATCTGCCAAATGGAAACACGGAGACAACTAGAGAAGTGAGTCTCAGCTGTATTTATTCTACTGGGCTGTCGAATGCTTGATTCTGATTGGCTGATGAGCACTCTAAGGTGTTTGGTTATTGTCAGATAAACACACAGCTGAAGTAGTTCCGGCAGCTTTAGAGCGCATTACAGCTATATATCACTCCGCTGAATGATTTGAGTTATTTCACTGCTACAACAGTCAGAAATCACATCAAAACACAAGAAAAGGCTTTGTTATTAGATCATATCAGAAAATAATGCACAGTATGAGCAGTTTAAGCAGAATAATTGATCCTAAGCAGTTGAATTATTGTAATACTATCTACTAGTTGAGGTCGACTATGTTTAAGGGCAAATGCAGGAGCACTCAATGTAAACAGATGCAAATCACAACACAAAAATGATCATTTCATATAAAATCCTTTAAAAAAACCCAGAATAAAACGGTCTGACGTGTATATATGTGCAGTTTGAGTATAAGCAAAATAATTGACTTAGATCTGTTTAAATATTAGAAAATAATGTACAGAATGAGCTGTATATGGGGAATGATTGACTCCAGTCTGTTGAATTATTGGAAAATAATCTTCATTTATAGTACTTTAAGCTAAATAATTCACTCCAGTCCGTTGAATTATTCGAAAATAATGTGCAGTTTGAGTAAGGGGAACAATTGGCTCCAGCTGATTGAATTATTAGAAATTAATGTACAGTATAAGTAGTATAAGTGCAATAATTGACTCCAGCCCACTGATTATTAAATATATATATATATATATATATATATATATATATATATATATATATATATATATATATATATATATATATATATATATATATTATAGTAGTATAAGGGTAATAATTGACTCTGGTCTGCTGAATTATATTTAAATAATGCACAGTAAATGTACTTTAAGTGGAATAATTGATCCTAAGCAGTTGAATTATTGGAAAATAATGGACAGTATATGTAATATAATTGAGATAACTGACTTAGGTCTGTTGAATTATTGGGAAAATAATGCACAGTATGAGTAGTATGAGCAGAATAATTGACTCCAACCCATTAAATTATTCACAAAAATAAATATGAGTAGTATATGAGTAATAAAATGACTACGGTCAGTTGAATTATTGAAAAATAATGCACAGTATGAGTACTATAAGCAGAATAATTGACTTCAGCTCATTGAATTATTAGAAATTAATCCACAATATGAGTAATTTAAGTAGAATAACTGACTCGGGTCCATTGGATTATTGAAAATAATGTACAGTATAAGTAGTATGAGTGCAATAATTGTCTCCAGCCCACTGAAATATAAAAAAGAAAACTAAATATGAGTAGCATAAGGGAAATCATTGACTTTGGTCTGCTAAATTATTGTAAAATAATGCACAGAAAATGTACTTTAAGTGGAATAATGGATCCTAAGCAATTGAATTATTGAAAAATAATGCACAGTATGAGTAGTATAAGCAGAATAATTGACTTTAACTCATTGAATTATTAGAAATAAATCCACAATATGAGTAATATGAGTGGAATAAATGACTTGGGTTCATTAGATTGTTGGAAAATAATGTACAGTATGAGTAGTATAATCATAATAATTGACTACTGCTCATTGAATTATTCATATATATATATATATATATATATATATATATATATATATATATATATATATATATATATATATATATATATATATATATATATAAATATGTAGTATAAGGGTAATAATTGACTCTGGTCTGTTGAATTATTGGAAAATAATGCACAGTATGAGTAATATAACTGGAAAAACTGACACATGTCTATTAGATTATTGGAAATTAATGCATAGTATAAGTAGTTTAAGCAGATTAATTGACCCTAAACAGGTATGAGTATGAGTAATATGAGTGGAATAATTAACAGTACATTGCATTACTGTAAAATAATGCACATCAATGCACATTATCGCCTCACCTTCTCTTGTGTGCCATGTTTTATAATAATTCAACTGCCCATCATCACTCTGTAAAAAATATCTGTTAGATAACAATATCAGTATTTAGTGTTTTGGGTTTATTTACAGATGTGAATTGCATTATAGGATGTTTAACAAAGTGACTTCTATTAACATGTTAGTTGTTTGAAATAATATAATGCATAAGAAATAATATCTAGAGAAATCAAAATTACAGAAAATGTACTGGCAGTTTATTTCAAGGCTTTAGGAGCGTAATATACAACACCAACACAGACAATATAGCACTGCACACTATTACACGTGCTCATAAAAGTCACTTTTTACAACTTTTCAAGGTTAAAAGTTATCAAAAGAAAGATTAAGACCCCATAGCGCAATTCAAAGGCATAAATAAAGCATAAATAAATAAAAACATGAATCAAGGAATATGGAAAACAGCTAATTTACGGATATTTTATACAGTGCAGTGCCACATGGTTATAGATTCTAGTCCTCTTCAGTATTATAAAATGATTTGTTTTTCCTCTGGTGTTTATTTCTTCTCCTCAGGCCTCTCATGGTGTCAGTGATTATGAAGAGATCAGCTCTTCTCTTAATAACCCCATCTACTCTTCAGTCTCTCCTGCTTTCAGTAAACAGGACGTCTCTGTTTATGCTGTAGCACAGTTACCCAGCAGCCCCTCTGATCATCTCAACTACTCCACCGTCAGGTTTTCAGCTTCACATCTTTCGGACAGGACTTCCGGTGGATTAGACACATGCGATTATGCCACTGTTAATGTCTAAAGGACGTCCAAACTCCAATATCTCCTTGTGTAAATGAGATCTTACTTGTTTTGTGATTACAAATATGTAGCTTTTGTATTATTTTGATGAATCAGTATTGGAGACTGGTTTACACACTGCAGGAAAGCTTACCTTGCTTTGATTTTTTTAAATAATGTCAAATTTAAGGGAGTTTTTTTTCCTAAAACAAGCAAAATAATCTGCCTATGCAAGTTATTTTGCTTGTTTTTAGAAAAAAGCGCACTTAGTTTTGACGTTTTTTTTGTAAACAAGTAAATCTTTTTTACTTGTCTAGTAAATGCATCTTAATTTAAAAATGTTTAGATGTTTAAATTAAAAACAAGGCAAAAACAGAGGTAAGAAAATGATTTTTGCAGTGCAATGCAGATGTTTTTTTTGTTTTTTTTTTTGTTTATTTATTGTCCACAAGCTATTAAAGAAGTAAACAACTGGAGAAAGGGAATCTTGTGCATTAATTAAAAATTTAAAATCAAAATAAAAAGAGCATTAAAAGTAAAAGTGAATGAGTAAATGACTGCGTGGGGTGATGGTCTTAATCGAGTAATAGAACCAGTCCAAGGCTTGTGAAAACTTTTGGGCATTTCTGTTCCTCATGATGTGAAGAGACTTAACGAACATCTTCAGATCATTCCTCCATCCATTAAAGCAGGGTTTCACCTTTACAAATTTGCATCTTTGAATGAAGTGTTTGGCTAGAATAATTAGGTTATTTACCAAAAACTCTAGGTCTTTGTCCTTTAAAAATATACCAACTTTGATTGAGACCACAGTTAAAGAGTATAATTTAATATGTTTGCAATGCAGCCAGTTCTGAAATTTCATCCAAAAACCTTTCATACCAGTGTAAAAACAACCCTAACATGAACATTGAGATACCCAGTAGCAGTGAATGTTAATGGTAAGTTCATCGACCGAACAAAAAAGAAATGCTACCCTTGCTTCAAAACTAGACTGGTATTATTGTGGTGCACTTCTTCCCAGTAATAATGTAGATAATAATTTATGATAAACATGTTTTTAAACCACATAGTAAAGTGTATAATGTGTACTACTCATTTGTTAATGAATGCAACAGAGAACCAGGGGCGTTGCTAGGGTCGAAAGGGATAAGGGGCTTAGCCCCAAAGAGTTTTGTTGTTGACTTTTAACTTAACATTTTGAAGCTTTGTGACTTGTAACACCAAAAAGGAAAAAAAAAACATTAATTAATTATCCCACTTCTCATTTACTAGTCTGTTATGAGCCATATCATACCTCTTGAGCCTCCTATCTCCTCTCCTGATTTGCAGTTTCTGTATGTTTTTTGAAAATGTAATATTCTGCATGTCTTCAAATCTAAAAAATATGATTTATTTTATATTGTGAGTTGTCATCCAATGTGATACAAAGCTACAAACATGTTCAGTTGGACAGAGTGATTAACAGGTGTAGTGTTGTCAAGATACTGGAATTTGTAAATTCAATACCTTGCAAAATATTGATATTCAATAGGCTACTATTTTTGACATAATAACAATTTTATCAAAAATAATACAAAAAAATAAAAATAAAGATTTATATGCTAAAAATATGTTTACTTCAAATTTCTTTTGAGGGTATTTTTTTCATTTTTCCTCAAAATAGAGTGATGTGGGCATTGTAGCACTTTAAATGCAAGTAATTCTCGTTTCATTCATTCATTGAGCAGAAATTCCAGATATGCCTCACAAAAGTATAGTAGAACCGTCCAGGAAATCCTTAATATGGATGAAGGCATCCAGCTATTGCTGTAGTTAAAAAAATGAAAATAAGATCTGAATAAGCATAAAAAGGCTTTAACTGATCATTTACACGACTGCGATAATACATGTTTATACAGTTAAAGTCAGAATTATTATTCCTCTTTTAATTTTCTTTTCTTTTTTAAATATTTCCCAAATGATGTTTAACAGAGCAAGGAAATTTTCACAGTATGTCTGATAAGATTTTTTCTTTTGAAGAAATGCTTATTCGTTTTATTTCAGCTAGAATAAAAGCAATTTTACATTTTTAAAAAACCCTTGAGGGTCAAAATTATTAGCCCCCTTAAGCACATTTTTTTCTGATAGTCTACAGAACAAACCATCGTTATAACTTGCCTAATTACCCTAACCTACCTTTAAAGCCTTTAAATGTAACTTTAAGCTTTATAGTAGTGTCTTGAAAAATATCTAGGCAAATATTAGATACTGTCATCATGGCAAAGATACAATAAATCAGTAATTAGAGATGAGTTATGTTTAGAAATGTGTTTAAAAAAATCTGCTCTCCGTTAAACACAAATTAGGGAAAAAAATAAACGGGGCCAATAATTCAACTGGGGCTAATCAAACTTCAACTGTATGTCTTCTTCCAGCCATCTCAGGTATTTTCATAAGAAAGTCGATTTATAATCCCCTGCTAATTGACATAGCATGTTACAGTAGAATGTAGCTATACAATATGCTAGATGCATGAACTCACTGTGATTTAACTATTACAGAAACAGATGTGACTGGCTATATTATATCTAGATAAATATGCCTAGATATCTATATCATATCTAGAAGACTAGAACAATTTACGTTTTTCTGACTAATTTGCATGTATGCATTGATATGATGCACATTTTATCGATTACAGTTATTTTATTTCACCAAAACTACACACATTTTATACTGTGGAAACAAATGTTAAACTTCATCAGTAGTTAGAACTATTCAGTTTCGCGAAAGAGTTGTATTATTACCTCATCAGCTTCAGCTCTTCAAAATAATGAATAAATAAAGTGCAGTGGCGAAATTTTTTTAAACATCATGTGACAACAGTGCCACTCCCACCTGCCGGTAGATACAGGTACTGCTGAACAGCTGACCCGACACAAACACTGCGTTAGGGGGAATGTGCGTGATGTACCAGTGGCGTAGCGCAATATGCAGAGGCCCCCCTGCAGGGATCGCTGACGGGGGCCCCCTGATGAAGGGGGGGGGGGGGGGATACGTCAGACGTCAATTTGCATATCACTGGCGTCATCACGTTCTACCGTTTCTGTTTGTTTAACAGCCTATGGTTAATAAAGGGGCATTTATAATTGCACTACACTTTATATAAGCATGTTTATTTAACTAAATTTATTGCTGTTTGAATACAGTATATCATTATAGATGTGTAACGTTAGTGAATGTGCAGTAATCTCTCATATGTAATAAACTCAGACAAGTTCAGAAACTGTCACTAAAATATCTGTGATTGTGAACAAGAAAAGAATAAACGCTCCAATTAAATTGTTAAAATAAAGTATAAGTAGATCGGTTAGACTGTACAAGGGAAATACCTTCACACTGCCTGTGCTAAATAATTTGTCGTCGGTACGCAGAGGGGTGATCTGCTCTCGGGCTGCAGGTGGGAGAGGCTGCTGTAGAGGACTGACTGGGCCGCCTGTCAGTGCTGTGAGGCGGGGGAGGGGCCGGCGGCATCACACGCAGCTCGTTGAGAAGAGTAGGGACGGTACAGTATGGACAAATGACAGTCTAAAAAAATCTCCAATAACACAAAATAAGTCGCTAGATTTGTCGCTAAGGGGGTCTGAAAAGTCGCTAAATCTAGTGACAAAGTCGCTAAGTTGGCAACATTGGCGGCAAGCTATCAGAATGAAGTAGTCCACCGCTTGAGAGGTGTTCAGAGAACACAGACCTGTGAACTTTGGTTCCGACCACAGTTGTTCCCAAGAGTTTGATTATTGCGTTCGCCGGTGGATTTTTAATTATTGAAAATCACGACGACGCGGGGCCCCCTAATCACGCGGGGCCCCCCCGCGGTGCGTGCCCTGCGGGCCCGTCCGCTACGCCACTGTGATGTACGCGGTAATTTTCAGTACTTAGATAACAAATTAAATGTTATACACCATTATATATACTTATATATTATATATACTTATATTTTTATTTAAGTGCAACATATTGCAAAAGATCAGGGGCTTTTGACAATACATCAGGGGCTTAAGCCCCCAAAGCCCCCCAAAACCACCCCCACCCCCGCAACGCCACTGCAGAGTTGTAAACTGATAAACTGGAATAAATAATGTAAGTGTAAACTGTGGTATATTGTCATGGTGTATAATTATAGCGTAGAAAACTGAAGCCTATTGAATAAATAATTACTACATTTGTTGTACCACAGCAACAATATAATAACTACGACAGTTTAACTCAAGTAATTATCTATACTATAGTATGCTTCCAATCACTAGTATTTACTATGGTATTTTTTCATGTAAGCAGCATCACCGCCTCAATGACAGGCACATATATTTTAGTTCAGTAATAAAATCGGCCGTCTTCATGATAGAAGAATCATGCCGAACATTTGTGGTTGTTTTTATTATATATCTCCTTTGAAATATGGTATAAATCGCAAAAATACAACTTTCCTCTGTGTCTCACATTTAGGTTTTTACTTTTTTTTTAATTTTTAAAAAAAAAATTTTATTAATGTCAGGGTAACAATAACATCATAGAAATGCAAGAGTGTACATGAGTTTTACAGAGGAGCAAATAAACAAGTAAGCACATAAAAAAGAAAAGATAATAAGAATAAAAAGAAAAACAAATAATAATACTTTATGTGTTAAGAAAATTAAAAAAGGAAAATAAGTTAACCGTTCTAATGGCTTTAAGATTTTTAGAGGAAGCAATAGTTCTAATGTACTGTTGAATTTCCTTTTCAAAAACAATAAAACAAGGTATACGCTGAGTGAATTTACAGCGGTGTATATGGAATTTAGCAAGGATTAAAAGGAGATTAATAATGAAATATTCCTTACTTTTATCATCAGGAGCATTAAAAAAACCCAGCAGGATATCTTTAAAAGATAACAAGAATCCTGGTAATATTTTACGATGAATATCTAAAGAAAGTTCAATCCAAAAGCATTGTGTATGAGGGCAACTCCAAAAAATATGGTCAGCAGTTTCATTGGGTATATTACAGAACGAGCAGCATGCATCTATATCTGATTTAAATCTTTTCAAAAATGTCTTGGCTGGGTAAAATCTGTGTAACAGTTTAAATGAAATTTCTCAAATTTTGTTAGTATTTAGGTTTTTACTTTCTACCCTTCATCTGAATTTCGCGCGTCACCGGACCACGTGATTAAAAACAACCTCGTTAAGCTCCGGCCACAGCTGCACCCCTATGTATGCTGTATGTTTTGAAAGCTGTCACGGTCTGTCTGGTAGAGAGATTTTCCTGGTGAGTATAACTTTTCAATGCTTTGTGGAGCCAAAGAACAGAATTTGATAGATAAAACTACGCTATTCTATGAGGCGACGTGTAGGATTTACATCAAACTTTGCTAGGGGGTAATTACATTATATTAAGGACAGCAATAGCAGCAGATTGATTTTATAACACCAGGTTAAACTTTCTGGCACATTTACAGCACTGACATACAGTAAAAAATTAAATGAAGAATAGACTTGGGTCTATTGGTGTGTGTGTGCAGCATTGCATTTATAACCACTGTATTTATAACAAGCTCAGTGGATATAGGCGGTCGCAAGTCACTTGCATTGTCATTTTGGGGGTCGTGGGCTGAAAAGTTTGGGAACCCCCCTGCTTTATAGAGTGTAGAGTCTGTTTGTAGATAAAGGCTGAAGCCTTTAATTTTGAGTTATACGATTTTAGAAAGTCTATTTTAGAGACAATAATTAATTAAACAGCTTGTGCTTTTTACATTTTTAGCGTTTTTATAATGATTAAAACACCTCACTGATTTAGTGTGTCTCATAGTGACGTTTAGCACTGATTTGAATGATTTAATAATATTTTTCAAATTAAAAATCTTCTTTAATGTTCTAGTAAATAAAAAAATGTAGTGCTGAATGTGTGGAAATAAACAACAAAGCATCATATTTGGTCATACTGTACTTTTATTTTGTAAAATACATCCTTCAATCATTTTCCTTTAGCTTAGTCCCTTTATTAATATGGGGTCGCCACAGTGTAATGAACCACCAACTTATCCAGCATATGTTTTACTCAGCAGATGCCCTTCCAGCTGCAATCAAGTACTGGGAAACACCCATACACACTCTTTCACACACAATCACACACATTCCCCTATAGCGCATGTGTTTGGACAGTGGCAGCCACCGTGACGCCCCTTAAAATATATCATGCAAAGTATAAATATGCGTATACTGTACATGTTTTAGCGACGTTGTGGTGAAGTAGGTAGTGCTGTCGCCTCACAGCAAGAAGGTCTCAGAGCCTCAGCTGGGTCATTTGGCATTTCTGGTTTCCCCCACAGTCCAAAGACATGTAGTAGCTACTGTTGAATTGGGTAGGCTAAATTGTCCACTGTATGAGTGTGAGTGTGGGTGTATGGATGTTTCCCATAGAAGGGTTGCGGCTGGAGGGTATCCACTGCGTAGAACATGTGCTGGATAAGTTGGCGGTTCATTCTGCAGTGGCGACCCGTATTAATAAAGGGACTAAGCTGAAAAGAAAATGAATTAATAAATGAATGTACATGTTTTCATTCATAAAGTATGTAAAACTGGCAGAAATCCTGCTGGTGAACAACTGGTACTTTCCATTTGCAAAAGGAGGATCTTTAAAACCACATTAAATAATGCTATAGTAATTCATAGTAAATACTAGAGTGTTTTTGAAGCATACTATAGTAAAGTACTGTAATTAATCTGTGATAATTCTGTTGTTGCTTTAATAACACAACAACTATAGCTATGCAAACAAATGACCCAATACTGTAGTTTTCTACAGCTATATAGTATTTTCTACTACATTACGCCAATTTACTGTAGTAAAAACTAAAGTATACTACAGTATGTATTAGTTTATCAGTTCACTATGGATAATACTGGAGGATGATGGCGCATTCATTAACAAAGAGTAGTAAAATCTATATACAACAGACTTTAATATGGTAAAAACACTAGTATTTACTATAGTATTACTGTGGTATTTTAATGCAGGGTCTCTAAAATATTCAAAAGTATTACTAAAATACATGGTAAACATTTGAATCCAGAATAGATGTGTCCTAGAGCACTAGCCGAAGTTCACTGAGCCATTAATCACAGAGTTGTGAATGACAGGAGCCTTTATGTTTCCTCCGCTAGCGTTTAAGTTCATTACAACTCCTGCAGCTGGACTCGGAGCGGTCGGAGGATTTCCACGGGATGATGAAGAGCCAGAATCGACATCTGAAACTAACAGAGAGACTGAAGTCAGCGCACAGTGCAGAACAGATGAGCTCAAAAACTAAAATTGCTGTATGCAAGTTTGACCGTTCTAAATCAGAGAAATACCATAATATGCTTGCAGATATATCAGAAACACGCTCAGTAAACATGCATCTGAGAAACAGAGCTAAAGTCATTTATTCTGCTTTGAGTATGTTAATTCTCTTTCGGAATGTCTATCTTTGATCTGTGTGACTCCGCCCACTGCCAGTTTAGCGAATTATATTTCAGTACACCAGGTTGCCATGGTGGTAAATGGCGTATTTAATTTCAGTCATGAATGCGTTCTCAATGTATGCAGACGCAGATGAAAATGCAGCCTCTAGAGGGCAGTGGCAGCCTCCGAAATTAGACAATAGGTGCGATCCCAAATTGCGTACTCATGCACTGCTCTACGCCATTTTGAAGTATTAATAGTGTAACATCATGTAAGTAGTGTGTTCACACTGCAAACTCTAAAAATAATAAGTACACTTTAATTACGCGGATAATGCACTCATTCAGCTGGCAAAATGAAGTGTGTAATGATGGACACTTCACGCACTCAATGGCTGCTGCTTTGCTCATGTAACGGAAGGGGCGGAGCTATCTGGCACTGATGTTAGAATAAGCTGCGGTCACACTGGACTTTTTCTCCCCATAGACTTCCATTCATACGCATGCGAATACGTCAGACCGGAAACGTAAGCTTGTGCGTCAAGTTTCGCTGATCGTTGCGTTGGAAAGTTCAAGCTTGGTGAACTCTGACCTGCGAAATCGTATCACTTGACTGCGAGAGACGAATCGAGGATCAAAACATGACCTCTCTGTACAGAAATTTTAAATATGGACCAATCGCTCGCTCTTTTTTTATTTCTAATCATTTTGTTTATTCCTGGCCATTTTTGCAACGCCGTACGACAGAATTTCGCAAGTCTAAACTCAAGTGTGACCGCAGCTTTACGTTATTTATTTTGGATGGTGAAAGCAAAATTCTCCTACGAGAGTGATTATAGCACCTCCTGATGGTGAATGCAGTTATACTCGTGGCAGGTGTTATTTGGTAGTTCGGTCATTTATGTCACAGATCTGGCAACCGTCAAACGTCATCAGGGAAAACGGTTTGAATTTCTGCGTAGTAAAAAACGTTAGTGCTCCATTTGGGACGACACTACAGTCATATACTATGCTGTTGAGTGTGTAAGTGCATAGGTACATAGTGTATAGTGTGCCATTTGGGACACAGTTATAGATTCACAATTATAAAAATTATTAATTAGCAAAGAATATATATATATGTGTATGAATATGTATATATACACACAAACACATACACACACACACACACACACACATATATATATATATATATATATATATATATATATATATATATATATATATATAYACACACACACACACACACACACACACACACACAYATATATATATATATATATATATATATGTATGTATATGTATATATATATATATATATATATATATATATATATATGTGTATATATATATATATATATATGTGTATATATATATATATATATATATATATATATATATATATATATATATATGTATATATATATATATATATATATGTGTATATATATATATATATATATATATATATATATATATATATATATATATATATATATATATATATTCATTCATGCCTATTATCCGATGACCAGAAAGTGATTATTTTTCTTTTAATTGTTAAAATATTGGTGTCTGTGATGCAGCAATTTCAGAGGCTGTTGTGTACATCATGATTGTTATAAAATTCACTTTAACATGTGATTTGACAAAAAAAGTGGTCATAAATAAATCTTTTCTCAATTCAAACCAGAAGTGGCTTGGACACGGAAACAATATTCCTTGTCAGGCACGCTCGCTCTGTTGTATATTTGATAACCTACATGTGTGTGTTGAGAAACTCCAATATTTTGAATTTGTACTGCAGTACCTAGTTCAGCCACTAGCTGTCAATCCTATACTGCACCTTTAGACACCACCGCAAGTGTCTTCTTCAGCTGTTCTGCAAGGTTGTTTTGATTCATGCTGTGCAGCAGACGGACCGCTACCTTCCCTGCTTCTGAAGTGCCGAAATGCTGCTCCATGTAATCCACAACATCCTGCCTATCGGCATTCTCCAGTTTTCCTCGAGGAATGGAGTTTTCAAGGGTCTCCTTATTCGACAGACGCCATTTAAAATCTTTAAACTCGCGTTCCCGAAGTTCATCGAGCACATCAAGAATCTCTGTTTTGGTTGAAGCCATTTTGAGTCACTGTTGGGAAGAAACAACATTACAACAGTCTTGAGACACAATTAAGGCTGATTTATACTTCTGCGTCAAGCGCATGTGTATGGTCCGGCGCACCGTCGCATAGCCCTCGCCATGGCTGATGCCGACGTGCACCTCTCAAAAAATTTAACTACATGTCCAACGACGCATAGCACAAGCTCTGTGATTGGTTGGCTAGTGTGGGCAGGGCCGGAAGCCATGCAAACCCATTGGAGCTAATGTTTACAAGTGTGGAATCCTGTGAAAGAGCTTCAGATAGAAACTGTTGTTTTGTGTTTACCTTATGATTAAAGTTGTTTACCGTTTTATCTGGTTTGTACTGCTTGCAAGGTCAAATCCTAATAAGGCCCATTCTGTATGTGCGTCAGGCGTCTCCGCCATTTCTGCTGTAAGTTTCCACTACACATGTTCATCTAAAAATGAATTTCCATTACACTTATACAGTATTATACAAAATATATGCCAGAGTAAACATAAAAAAACATTAAGTAATTAAATATATTTTATTCCATAAGAATATTACAAGTCTTCTTTGCTTTTTTATTAACATGTTCTCCAAACTTGTGCAGTAGTCCTTATTCCCTTGAAGGAAGTGAACAAAATTTGGCTTTGATCCAGTCCATTTTTTATGCATATGAAACTTTCCCATGATAATAAAAAGTTGTACTAAAAAGGCTTTTTTTTTTTTTTTTTACATGTATTGACTTAATTCATGCAAATATCAAAATTTTGTAGCTTGAATACAATATTTGTTTTCCTTCTAAGAAAATTTTCCACATCCATGCAGAAAATCTGTGTATATACAATAACAAACATGTACAATAGATTCCTTTTTCATGAAACAAAAATCACAGAAATAATAAATATTAAAATTAAATCTGTCTAAAACCTCTTTAGCTGAGAGTATACAATGTCAAATTTCAAATGCAACTTCTTTTACTTTGTTATTTATACAATAAATTTCATAAGAACGCCAAGAACGTGTATATATATATATATATATATATATATATATATATATATATATATATATATAAATTTTACATGTGTATATATAAATTTCACATGTGTATATATAAATTTCATGTGTGTGTGTGTGTGTGTGTGTGTGTATATATATGTATATATATATATATATATATATATATATATATATATATATATATATATATATATATACACATATATATATATTCACAGTATGTCTGATAATATTTTTTCTTCTGGGAAAAGTATTTGTTTTAGTTTGGCTAGAATGAAAGCAGTTATTATTTTTTAAACACCATTTTAGGGACAAAATTATTAGCCTTTTTCAGCTATATTTTTTATCGAACAAAACATCATTATACTACAACTTGCCTAATTACCCTAACCTGCCTAGTTAACCTTATTAACCTAGTTAAGCCTTTAAATGTCACTTTAAGCTGTATAGAAGTGTCTTAAAAATTTCTAGTAAAATATTATTTACTGTCACCATGGCAAAGATAAAATAAATCAGTTATTAGAAATGAGTTATTAAGACTATTATGTTTAGAAACGTGTTGAAAAAATCTCTCCGTTAAACAGAAATCGGGGAAAAACTTATATATATATATATATATATATATATATATATATATATATATATATATATATATATATATATATATATATACATATATATAAACACATCACCTGTTATAATATTTCTAATATACTTATTAGTATAACTTTATTTAATAATATCAATATTGCCTAAAAATAAAAATAAAAAAAAGGTTTTTTTAACATATTTTCCTTCTAAAGATTTATTGCCCAACTGTTTACTGCCCAACACTGGTCATCAAATTACAACGCATAAGATTTAAGTTTACTCAAAACACCATTAAACATGCAGTGGTGCAGTTTTGATGCTCGAAATGTTGTTTTTTTTTTAATATGGCAAGGCTGTAATACAAAACGTATCCACAAGAGAGTATCAGGATATTAATTTATAATGTGCTTTTTTGAATCACCGTGTGAATAAATTTACATTTCATACTTTGGATTTACATTTCTTCCTTTTTTTTTTTTTGCTTTTGAAATAAGTGTCTAGACTCTGCATTAGTTATTAGTGGTAGACTTTACATTACTGTCACAAAGTTAACAATATCATTCGCATTCTTGAAATATAACTCAAGTCTAATAATATATTTGCATCTATACAGCATGTTTCAGCTGCAGATCATGTATTTGTAATAAGCCTAATATAAAAACATGCTTGTTTATTAGTTTCAAACTTCGAGGAAACCGGAAACGGCCATTTGAAAACACTTTAAACTTTGTAAATAGCCTACCTTTAAGTACCTAAACTCACACGTGCACGCGCATAACATGATGCAATAACGCCATATTTAAATATTTGTAATATAAAACAGTAGCGTAGTCTAATGAGATTAAATGAGATTCATGTTGTACTTACGTTGCGAAGTTGTTGTTTCACCACTTCCTTTATGTTTCTCTGTCTGTCAGACCGCTTTCACTTTCGCTTTTTTCGCACACACCATCCAGAACAATTAAAATATGGTAATGATGCATTTTAATCAAAAGATTAATCAAACAAATTAGTATTTTAAATAAATTCGTATGTTTATCCTGTTTCTGTGCACGGTCTTTTTTAAAGTCTAGGCTATATGTTTGAAATAGTTTAAATGAGATTTAGACTACATTACTTGCAGGGTCATGACTGTCTACTTTAAACAGTCAACAAAATATTTTTATAATTATTGTGCACGTGTTTTATGGCCTCGTTTTAATTCAATAATTTCATTTTTGCATCATTTCGAGATCTATTAAAAAGTTAATAGTGGAGTGGTGAACAGGGAGGTGACATCCGCAGTGCAACAATATTTTTTGTTCACTAAACGTGACAAACGAGAGCAAACATGACTGTAAATAAAAAAACAAACACACAATAATAATAATTATTTAAGTAATAATGATAATTTAAATTAATGAGTTAATATATTAATGCTAGATGATACTAGCATAAATTAATTATATGCAAATAATTTACACATCCTAATTTATATTTTTAAAAGCACCTGGCTTCGAATAGCTGTCAATCAACTTCAACCGCCAATGAAATCAAACCGTAGTAGTTATAGTTGTGTAGGCCCCGCCCACACGCGTTCAGTTATTAACGGTTGACACCTGCAACGTTGTCAGAATAAACAAAACATTAGCGTCAAATATTAAACTTTGGAGACACTACACAGACGTTTTAGATAGAGTATACCGTCGATTGAAAGCTTTTAAAGTATCTCAACAAAGGATTATATATTTGTTCCGAGCATTTGGCTGCAGATTGAACGAGATGAATGAATCTGGTAAACGTTAAGGGAATTTTGTCGACAGACTGGATTTATATCCGCTACAGCTAACGTTACTCTGCAAACCGTAAGTAAATCACTTCATGACACTTATGTAAGTTATGCTAAGGGGTTTTGTTTAAATTTCTATCCATTTTTACGTTAGCCAACTGCAACAGTTAACGTTTACATCAAGCCCTTGCTAAATGTGGGAAATTGCTTTAGCATTCGGGGTGTTTTGCCACAATATTTGCATTAACAGATTATTCATATTTAGATTAATCTAGCTGCTGCCAGTTCTTGCAACACCCCAATTTCACTTGTACACTCCAACCTTAATGTTAAGTGTCCAAATAAACAGGCTTTTTCTTTATAATGTTAGACTTTATTATTGTGATAGAATGTTGATAAAAGCATTCATCTTAGGAAAAAGACAACATTTACTGGTACATTTAGGTTATCTGAGGCAATATTGCAAGTACACCTATCTGTAAATATAAAAATAAAGAATTAAAAAAATAATCTGATACATCTGAAAACATCTGAAAAGCAGTAGCTGACACTGAAATTGAGAAGTAGGTTTCACATATTAAACTGTTGAAATCTGATGACTTGAAGAAGCCAAGGTTGTTATTTAGAACAAGTAAGAAATGAGCTAAAGCTAAAACTCAATATATTCTTGTTTCAATTATTCCTCTTGACAATTAGTTTCGCTTTGAAAAAAAAAAAAACATCCACTGTCTTAAAATATTTGGTTATATAATTTTAACTTGAGAATTTTGATAAAATTATTATAAATTATTAAAACTATAACATACAATGGGCATATTTTATTAAAATAATATATTTTACTAGTCATATATGTTTTTAAAACCTGTATACTCTCTTATAGGCATGGGACGATAACTGTTTTTTAGGTATACGGCGGTTTGGAAAAGTCAAAGCTTTAAAACTGCCAAAATTTTCTGTAATACTGTTCCTAAGGTATGTGTAAGTTTTTTTCATTTACTTTTTTTAGACA
This sequence comes from Danio rerio, assembly GCF_049306965.1. Classification (NCBI taxonomy): domain Eukaryota; kingdom Metazoa; phylum Chordata; class Actinopteri; order Cypriniformes; family Danionidae; genus Danio; species Danio rerio. The sequence continues at coordinate 61,281,264 of NC_133176.1, forward strand.
ATAGTATTTTCAGCAGAAAAAAAAATATCCAAAGATGCTGTTTTAAACTGTAAAGAAATCTGTGTTTTGGAAACATGAAGACAGCAGAAGTCAATTATTTATTTGAATTATTTAGCCTGACACATTTACGGTTCCAAAATATCTTCAAAAGATCAAAAAAATAAAATATATTGTTTTAAAAATATTTTTTTTAACCCAGATATTTAAAAAGAATATGTTTTAGAGCAATAATCACAATACTTTGAAACCGTGATATTTTTATCCAAGTTATCTTATCATCAGAATCTATTTCCAGCCCATGCCTACTCTCTTAAAATAAATGGTCTTTATTGGCATTGCTAGTTCTCCAAATAACATCCATAGAACTTTTTCATAGCAAATATTAAGTGGAAAAGGTTTTTTTTAATCGTCTTTACAAAGAAAAAATGCTAAGAACTGTACGCTGAAGTTATTTGGGGAATCAAAAATGGTTAAAAGATTTATTTTTAATGTGTGCACCTTGCAAACTGTAAACCTAGCGTAAACCATGAACTGTAAGAGTCACTGTAAATTAATAATTTGTAGAAAAATACCGAAAACTTTGTTCTGAAAATATCTGAAATTAAATTACAGTAATATTAGATTTGTTTATTTCTATTTTAATCTGTGGACACATTTAGTTTATATAAAATAAAAACATTTACACTGGAAACTGCGGTGTTCAAGAAAGCTTAACAAGCTGCAATTAAAGAAAACGTGTGCATTTACAAAAAAACGCCAGCAAATTAAGAAAAGATCCTCATCGGTTTGCAAATCCTTACAACACAAACAAATTAAGAAAACACACTGGCTTTTCTAACAACATGTGCAAAATAGCAGGGAACACGATGGAAATGTTTCAAGGGAACCCAAAAACATGATTGGTCTGGCTGGGATTTGTTTATTGTGCCAGGAGTACTATTGCTCAGTGAAGTTGCGGGGAATCTTTAAAAGTCTTCTTTTTTTCTTTCTTTATTTTAACATCCTCATTACACCGTTCCCTTGTCTTTTGTTAATTATTAGCCTAAATAATCATAAATAGCTGGGTCTGTCATGTTTTAGGGTCCCCTTGAAACATTTCTATTGTGCGATTTTTGTAATAGCATGTGTTTTCTTATATTACAGCAAATTAGTGTTGTCATGATACTGGAATTTGGTACCAATCGATACTGAAATATTAAAACAGATACAGGGACACTGGAGCATTTTAAAGCCGTGATTCATCAGCAGATCGCTCGTATTTCAGCTTATAGACGAACCAGCTGATTGACGTGACTTTGAAACGCTCCAGTGTCCCTGAATCTGTAGTTAGAGACAGTAAACAGCAGTGAGTTCAGTAAGCTGATGACCTTCACAGCCAATCGCAGTCATTTCTGTTGAGCACATGAACACAATGGCAAATCAGCGCTGTTTAAGAACGCACTCAGCGCTTGAATGTCAGCAGGAAATTAATGTTTTTAAAATTTCAGTATCGATTGGTACCAAATTCCAGTATCGTGCAACCTTACAGCAGGTTAAGCTCTCTCAACCACCGTTTAAACCATTGACCTTCAGATGTTTTTGTGGACAGTGATGGTCCTTTAAGTTAAAAACTACTGCTACATCTGCGTCTATCTTTCATCTGTCCAGCGACGTTTCTCGTTCTCTTGTCCCACATCACTAATATTCATCATCATCATCAATGTTCAGCCCCAGGGTCCTCCTCCACCTCCACCATCGTCATCGTCATCATCATCATCCCTCTTTTTCTTCTTCTTCTTCTCGTCCTCCACTTTATATTTGATTCTTCTGATGGGGTCGGTCATGCTGCGCATCTTTCCCTCATCAAACTCCTCGTTCATCATGAAGTTTCTGTCGATAAGCTCCGCTCCCTCCTGCCAGTTGCGGAAACAGTCGGTCCCCAGCGTGCAGATTTCAGACACTGCGTTCGGGGAGAGAACCGAGCAGTCGGGACGCAGAACCACCACCCTCGGCAGATCCCGCACCTCGAACATCACACCCAGCTCCCTGATAAACACACACATCAGCAGCACTGAGCAGTGTTGAAGAAACACAGTGCAAATAATGCAAGTTGCATAATAATATTACTTTTATGAGTGATTAATAAAATAACGCAGTATTTAAAAAAAAATAATAGAGTTGCTTTTTAAAAAATCAATGCAAGTTAATTTTTATTTTAATTAAATAAATTACTGAATTAAAATGAACAGTCATGTCACGCACTTAACAAGAGAATGTGCTCATTATTTTCAACTCATGGAAGAAAAGGAAAAGGGGACTGTCTCAATGGACAGATTTTACTTCACCTATTAGTCAGAAATACAAAGGTAGCAAACACTGCTTTATACTTTCAACAATCTGTATATACAGCATGTAGAGCTCTAGGTCATGCAGTTCTTAGTAGATAACATCCTAAATTATCATTTTAATGTGTTTTTTTTAGGTAAATTAAGGTAATACAGTGTGTTGTTAATTGCAGAGCTTCTATATTTTTAAAAAACTGTAAGCTCTAAAATAATTAATCCTCACCAAAGGTCAGGAAAATTAACTCAAAAGTAACTCAAAAAAGTAACGTAATGCCTTACTTGCCATAAAAAGTAACTACTGTAAGTAACACTAAACTACTAGTAAGGAATATTGTAATGCAATTTATTTCAAAGGTAACTACAATAGTAATCACAATAAAAGAAATGTAAATACACATTACAAAATTAAATGTAACTAATTGAAGTTTTATAAAGCATTCAATATAACTTGTATACATTTTTTTCGAAAATCTAAGATAAACTAATATTATGAAAATAAAGTCTACGTATTCATCAAAAATATAACGCATGCTACCTTGAAAAATAATTTATGTAATCACCAAAATCTATATTAAAAAGCTATTCTGAATATAGTGTACACGATCACCAAAACGCAAAATATGATATTGTGATACTGAGATGTGCACAATTAACATGTTATTCTGAAATAAGCTGCATACAGTCACCAAAACTTCTGAAAATGTGTACACAATCAGCAAAATTTAATATATACTATACTGAAAATGTGTACAAATTGTGAAATTAAATATGCTATTGTGAAAACAAGTTATACGTATTCACTAAAATCCACAATTTGCTATTCTGAAAATAAGTTAGACTTATTTACCAAAACCTAATATACGAATTTCTGAAAAAAAAGGTAATTTGCAAAACAAACAAACAAAAAAAAGCTAATCTGAATATACGTTTTCGTCTGTTATTCTAAAAATGTGGAATCGTCAACCTAAATTACGATATTCTGAAGATATGTGATATGCATTCGGCAATACCATAATGTCAGAAATTTGTATTTTAAGTTATCACCAAAACTTAAAAGATGCTATTCTGAAAATTAAGTTTTCGCCAAAACCTAAAATAAAAATTTCTGAAAATGAGCTGATCACCAATTCTTAAAACATGCTGTTCTGAAAATAAAGGTTACGTTTTTTTTCACCGGATATTTAGAAAATGTTAAAGCAATTTTCAAAATCTAAATTAGGATATTCTGAAAATAAGGTTGTACACATTTGTCAAAACCTGATATCCGTTCTTCTGAGAACAGCGTGTACGTACTGCCTATAGGGATCCTCGTAGGGCAGGAACAGGCAGCGTTTAGGCAGCTCCTTCAGGAACTTCTCCTGCTGCTCTTCTGATGAGTCCAGTGAGATGTACAACAGCACCAGCTGAGCTGAACGCTCCACGTAAAACTCATCCGTCAGCTTTTTATAGAAATCTTTCAGCGTCGGTGCAAAATCCTGACACTTCTCGCTATCGCCAGAGCCGAAGAACAACATGAGGATTCGGTTCTGGAGCCGCAGGATGATCTCGCGCTCCGTGTCCAGCTCATCCCGGTCCTTATTGTTCTTCACCAGAACCTTCCCCAGAAACAAGTCTACCATGACGGCGCCTGCAGAAAGAACATTGAAACTATTATTATGTCAAGTGTAGCGATGGAAAAAAATTGTATGAATTTTTATGATGCTAAAAATGTAAATAGCATCGCTACGCAAAGATAATTTGCATTATCATACTGTAAAATTCTTGCAATATTTACAATTTTACTGTTTAAGAGTATTTTTGATTAAAATAAAATTTTAATTAAGTTGCTTCATTAACCGAACCCCAAAACAAAAACACTATTTTTTTTCTTCAAATGTAAAAGTATAACAATCTAGATCACTTTTTCGAGGACTTACACTGACATTAAAAGCATTAAACATTATAACTGCATTTCTAAATCTGACACACCTTCAATGACGGAGTCTCGCCGTCCTCGGTATCACCAATGAACCAAACCGAAGCGATCATGAGTTCAGATGAATATAGTCGTGACCAAACTCCCCGAGATTACAGAATTAAAGCAACACCGCACCAAAACCTCAGTCAGTGTGTTTATTTACCGTCCCGCCAGAGAGAGACGTGACGATACGGCGAGCAGACCACCTAATCCACACCCACCCACCGTCATAATCCTATTGGCTGAGAGAGAGAGAGTGAGGGATAGAGGGATTACAGCTAACACAGGCTCCCGGGGTGTTTAATCTGACAGATGATAATTACTGAAAATGAATATAACACGCACTACACCTGCATGAAGCATCGCTGACATGCAAAAACTTGATTTTCACAAAGCGAACAGTGGAAATGAAGCCTGTCGCTCTCTCCAAGGATTATAGCAATTGATTGTCAGAGATCCCATAATCCTTCTTGGCTGAAAATACACCCAGACCTTAATCCCACAGACGGAGGAGCGCGGGAAAGAGGACAGCAGTGGATGAACAGGACTAAATCAAAACAGAAGTTCAGAGGCATGAAAATCCACATTTGTGATATTGAAAATTGGCTGCACTATATGGTTATTAGTGTCGATATCGCAATGTGCGCAATAGTCAAATCGCTGGATCTGCAAAGTGGAATCAGGAGTACAGTTGACTACAAGCCACAGTTAAAACCACACATGATTATGGAGTAAAAAACGTAAATTGTGTTATTCTGAAAATGTATTCAGCAAATCTTACGAATTTGCCGAAACACAAAATCTTATTCTGAAAATCAATAACATGCATGTATTCACTAAAACCTGCATCATGCAACTCTAAAATAAAGTATTACATGTTTTCCATAACACAAGTTATGCCAGTGTAAAAATACTGTTTGGATTCGCCAAACTTTTCTTAAGTCTGCAAATTTACCAATTCCTAAAAGTATGCTATTCTCAAAATGTATACATTGTGAATGTTGCCAAAACACAAAATCTTATGGAAAAACGTAAAACCTAATCACCAAAACTTTCTTTTCTGTTGCAAATATGTAGTTTATTTTCAAAGCTAAAATATACAATTCTAAACCTCTACACCAATAACACCTAAACCACTCAATAATCACCAATAATCAACTGTACATCTTATTTTCAGAGATTTGATTTTAGGTGAAGTCCAAATTATTCGCCCCCCTTTGATTTTTTTTTTTTTCTTTTTTAAATATTTCCAGAATGTTTTTTTAACTGATTCAGGAAATGTTCACAGTATGTCTGATAATATTTATTCTTCTGGAGAAAGTCTTATTTGTCTTATCTCCGTTAGAATAAAAGCAGTTTAAACTTTTTAAAAAAGCCATTTTAAGGTCAATATTATTAGCCCGTTAATGATTAAAACTATTATGTGCAGAAATGTGCGTCTGTGTAAAAGTACTTGGAAATGACTTCAACATTTAGCAGTTTCAGAACTACTCGAATCAACCTCACCACATTCACGCAAACCACATTACTTCCTCTTTCTGATGCTTGATTTGAACTTCAGCAGAGTTTCCTGACATACACATGCACAGTTTCCGCCTTGTGATTGGCTGATTAGATATTTGTGTTACTAAACAGCCAATCGTGTGTGCCTGAGGTAATAATGCAACTGCATGAACAGTACCATGCCTAAAAATATACGCAGTTGCCATTTTTGCTGAACAACTGCGCCTTAGTGGTCTGGAGCATTTCCATTGTGCTTGGCATGTTTTCATTGTGTTGTGGTATGACTTTGTAGTGTTCAGGGTTACTTCTGGTGTGTTTTGGCTTTGGTTTTGTTCTATTGTGGTTTGATTTTGCTTGCCTAAACGCGCACTTGCTGCCATATGATTAGCTGTAAAGATGATTATTTGCATTGCAATGTACTATGTAGTAATTAAAACACATTTTCACTCTTATTGTATGCTATTTCTAACTTCAGTGTTTGATGCACATCACAATAGACACCTCATAAAATCAGACTGCTTTTAAAAAACATTCTTTATTCTCAGGTATAAAAAGGCACATTCAGGAGACGTACAGATGAACATCTGTCAAAGAAATAAAAGCAAGGAGGAAGAACTGATTCATTAAACACTGCATTTTCCCTCTTAGCTAAATATGAAGCTCATTCATTGAGCTGACACACTAAGCATTATGTAAACATTTAGTTTGCCTCACACAAATGTCTCTGTGTTAGCTTTAAAATGCATTCTCTGACATAAATCTCTTAAGGCAACTGAGGAAATACATCAAATAAAAAAAGCTACGTACACTTCACATCAGGGATAATAACACATACTGTCGGCTCATATTTACACTGACAGAGGATTATGATCAAGCTGAACAAGCAATAAATTAGTCATCAGCAAGCAAAACCATCAGATCCAAACTGTCTTCACACGCCGACCTGCTTCCCTTACATAATAAAGGTCATGTTCAGAGGGAGATCCTCATAAAGGAATGTTCAAATCACGAGCACTGATCCATGTTTAACTAAAGCTTGACGTCAGATCAGGTTTGAAATAGCGCTAACTGGACCACATCAGATCATGATGATTGTTTTTGAGGCTCCCAATAAAAAAGAAAGAAATATATTGCATAAAAGTCAGAGCGACTCGCGTTCATGCTCCCAATAGATCGTCAAGCATTTCAGGAGAAGCTGAGGTTTTGTCTCATCTAAATTGTTTAATAGTGTTGCGTTTCGTCGAGTGTTGGTTTTATCTCAGTTGTGTCGTAAATCATCCTCTGTGCTGTGGATAATGTTCTCATAAAGATTATTTTTCTGTATTTATATGGTGGCCTAGCAGTGCACAACACAATGGAGTTTAAAAGGTAAATGTAAGTTCATAACATAATGGAAAGCCAAAATGCTACACAATCAAGGAAGAACACAACAGAAATGCTACTAAGCACTAAGATACATCTTTGCATTGGACACACATAGTTTTGTTAAGTGTTTGACGGTGCCATAATTAAACATGCCTTTTAATATCTAATTTTTAGTAGTGATGAACGATATTTTATCGAATCAAATAAAATTAGTCGATAACAATATGGTCTGGACTTTTGTATATTGCAACACCTTGTAATTTTAAGATTCTCTCTGCATTATGAATGATTTTGGATATTGAGCGTCAAAGTTTTTGCATTCTGTAGCAAAAAGTGTGTGTGTGTGTGTGTAACATTTTTTTTTCTTAAATAAAAAGGCTTAAAATGGAAACAACTTGTATAAAAAAACATCCCGTAATGTAAATAAGCTGTCATTTAATAAAAATATGTCAATAACTCAATTTTGACAAACATGTCAGGTGGAACCTTATAATTCTAAGGTGTGACTATTGATCTAACAGCCAATCACACAGCAGAAATGTGTAACGATGGGAATCTAGAAGTGTGTTGATATTAGAGATGTTTGGCCATTGAAAAATTGTGGCTTCAGTGATTGTTGGTCCTCTTTTAATAATGAAAGCTTTAACAACTTGCTTCAAAATATATATATATCATTATCGTTCAATATGGAAAATAATTATCAAGATTGCATTTTTGCCATATCGCCAAGCCCTGTTGTCTCTTTAACTGCAACATTAACCCGTTTTAGACATTCAAGAAAAACATGCTAGCAATTGTCGTTTTTGCTGACCTGCCCTGGTGGTCTTGAGCAGTTCTGTTGTATTTTTATGGCTTAATTTCCAAAGTTTTAGCTTGTTTTTTCATCATGTTTGGCCTTGGTTCTGTTGCATTTACATTTACTTTGTTCTGTTTTGGCTTGATCTTGTTGTGATTATGCTACATTTCATTGTTGTGGATTAATTTAATTGAGTTTGGCCTTTTTCTGTTGTGTTTTGGCTTGAATTTTGTTCTATTATGGTTTTATTTCATTGTGATTGGGCTTGATTTCATTTTTGTTTCTTGATTCTGTTGTGTTATGGGTTGATTTTGTATTTTGGCTTGTTTTTTGTTGCATTGTGGCTTGTTTTCATTCATAGACAGATGTTGTTGTTTTTTATAATACTTTGTCATTGTGTTTTGAACTTATGTTTTCTTTTAATGTAGTATTTAGAACAAATGTCTTTATCATTAATTCATTTTCTTTTCAGCTTAGTCCCTTTATTAATCTGGGGTCACCACAGTGGAATGAACCGCCAACTTATCCATTCTATGTTTTACACAGCGGATGCCCTTCCAGCTGCAACCCATCATTGAGAAACACCCATAAACTCTCATTCACATACATACACTACGGACAGTTTTAGCATACCCCATTCACCTGTACTGCATGTGTTTGGACTGTGGATGAAACCGGAGCACCCGGAGATAACCCACGTCAACACAGGAAGAACATGCAAACTCCACACAGAAATGCCAACTGACCCAGCCAAGGCTCGAACCAGCGACCTTCTTGCTGTGAGGCGACAGCACTACCTACTGCGCCACCGCGTCGCCCAGCTCTAGCCTGTTGTATTATTATTGTATCTCAGTACTATGTTGTTGTGTGTCTGGGCTCTAAAGCTCTCTACAGTTGTGGGTCTCTGTGTTCTTCTGGGGGTCTAGGATCCTCTATTTCTATATATGTGGCTCTAGAGCTGTCTGCAGTTGTGTGTTTGTATTTCTTAGCTCTTGACCTCTCTGTTGTTGTGTCTCTTTATATTCTGCGGTTCTAGAACTCCCTGTAATTGTGTGTATGTATGATTTTGAGATCTAGAGCTCTCAATAGGTATGTGTCTGTATATGTGGCTTTAGAACTCTCTGTATTTGTTTGTCTCTTTATATTTCTGGGCTCTAGAGCTCACTGTAGTTGTGTGTTTTAGTATTTTTTGGCTTCAGAACACTCAATATGTATATGTTCAGATATTTTGGACTATACAGTTGTCTGTAGTCATGTCTCTGTATTTGTTCTGGACTCTAGAACTCCCTGTAGTTGTGTGCCTGTATATTTCTGGGCTCTAGAGGTCTCTGTAGTTGTGTGTCTGTAAATTTTGTGGCTCAAGAACTCTCTATAGTTGTGTCTCTGTGTTTTTCTGGACTCTAGAACTCTTTGTAGTGTCTGTATTTCTGGGCTCTAGAGGTCTCTGTAGTTGCGTGTCTGTGTATTTCTGGGCTCTAGAGGTCTCTGTAGTTGCGTGTCTGTGTATTTCTGGGCTCTAGAGGTCTCTGTAGTTGTGTGTCAGTGTATTTCTGGGCTCTAGAGGTCTCTGTATTTGCTTGTCTGTGTATTTCTAGGCTCTAGAGGTCTCTGTAGTTGCGTGTCTGTGTATTTCTGGGCTCTAGAGGTCTCTGTAGTTGCGTGTCGGTGTATTTCTGGGCTCTAGAGGTCTCTGTAGTTGTGTGTCTGTGTATTTCTGGGCTCTAGAGGTCTCTGTAGTTGCGTGTCTGTGTATTTCTGGGCTCTAGAGGTCTCTGTAGTTGCGTGTCTGTGTATTTCTGGGCTCTAGAGGTCTCTGTAGTTGCGTGTCTGTGTATTTCTGGGCTCTAGAGGTCTCTGTAGTTGCGTGTCTGTGTATTTCTGGGCTCTAGAGGTCTCTGTAGTTGCGTGTCTGTGTATTTCTGGGCTCTAGAGGTCTCTGTAGTTGCGTGTCTGTGTATTTCTGGGCTCTAGAGGTCTCTGTAGTTGCGTGTCTGTGTATTTCTGGGCTCTAGATCTCTCTATAGTTGTGTCTCTCTGTGTATTTCTGGGCTCTAGAGGTCTCTGTAGTTCTGTGTCTATATATCCTATGGCTCTAGAGCTCGTCTCTGGCTGTGCTGTCGAGCGGTGATTGCAGGACGTCAGTGTTCTGGGCTTCGCTGCTCAGCTCCTCCTGCTCGCGGCTCTTTCGTGAGCGTGCTCTGTCCCAGTCGGTCAGCACGCTCTCGTTGTCCCAGACGCTGGAGGTCTCTGTGTCGCTGATGTAGCCCTGGTCTCCTGTGTAGTGTGTAGGGTATATCAGCAGTGGCTCCGCAGAAAAGGCCCGCAGGTCCCGCTGTGGGAAATGAGACATGTACTCCTCACTGCGAGATGGAGAACACACAACATCAGATAGAGATGCTGAGCATGCAGTAATGTACAATATTACATAATGTGACAGTGGTTTGTTCTGTGCTAATCAAACACAAATATTGCTTAAGGAGGCTAATAATATTGACCTTTTATTCTAGCCGAAATATGACTTTCTGCAGAAGACAAAATAATACTGCGAAATAAAAATAAAATAAAATAAAACTACTGTGAAAAATCCCTTGCTTTGTTAAACATCATTTGGGAAATATTTAGAAAAAAAAAAAGGCGAATAATTTTGACTTCAGTCAACTCAAGCAGAAGTGTTTGTGTGTCTTACATGGGGTGTTTGTTGTACATGACGGGCAGAAACTCGTCCACCGGCAGCATCTTCTTGAGCGGTTCGGCTCTTAGCAGCTTCTGTGCACCGCGGAGCGAGATCACGTATCCCAGCGTCCAGTACGAGTAATCTGCCTCCACCAGACTGTGGATCCGTGGCACTGATTTCTCCGGTCGCTCCACCTGCATCCGCTTGCGGCCAATATAACTGAGACGGAGAGAGAATAAAAATGTGTTTGTGCGTGTGTCCAACAGGGGGCGACACACACACACAGACCAAAAGCTGTGTTTCCATCCAAAGATGAGTTAAACTGTTAAAATGGAGCTAATCTGAGCCATAGAGGTGTAGTTTGATGAACTGTTGGGATTTGCCACTGTGGTGTTTGTATTCCTCTAATAAATGAGTTGCGCCTCAGAAGATGAAACAAAGAACATTTCAGATCTGCAACAATGGAAAGCTGGAAACATGGAAAGCTGCAAACCAACATTAAGGACGCAAACACCCTCCCACACATTTATATATCTGATCGGCATCTGTCAAATACTTAATCACAGCATGCAGACTGATCAAGCGCATACACACACTTTATGCACTAAATGTAGAGGTGTGAACCTATACTGGTCTCACGGTTCGGTTACGATTATCATGCCTTCGGTTCAATTCGATATCTCGGTGCATCACGGTGCATTGACGATGCTTTTATATACAGTGTTATATTTTAGGGGGGAGGCTATAACAAGATGTCTGTATAAACACACAGCACCACACTGTCTCTCATTCAAACACATACACAAACATAGACAGCACCAAAGAAACAAACACACACGTACGCACACACGCACGCGCACACACACACACTTAAGCTCTTGCAACAGCGAGAGCTCGCGCTGAGCGGAGCAGAAAAACGAAAAAAAGAAGCACTTTTCCGACAGTCCCCTGCTGAGAGCTCCTCTCACCGCGAGCTCTCCCGGCTAAACACGTATTGCGAGGGCTTAAAGGGAGCAGTGCTCATAATGTTGAGCGAAAAAAAAAAAAAAGAAAGACATAACCAGCTTTGTCTTTTTGTAGGAAACACACTTTAGATCTTTTTAGGGTGAGATGTTTTTGAGTTATTGCCGTCTATAACTGAATGTTCGTCAGGAATATTAAAAACAAAACCAACTGAACCGCGCTCCTTTCTGGCGCCCCCCTTGATATACAGCGCCCTTAGCATTTGCCTATGGTGCCTATGCCACGGGCCAGCCCTGAGTTGGCTGAGTGTTGTAAATACTCGCACTCACCTCCCTCACGACAGAGCGCATAGGAGATAAATGACGTCAGTACATAATAATCGGTTATGATTATTACTGAACCGATACCTTATTGTCCGCATCTGCATCGCGGTGCACCGAAGAAACAATTGATTTTGACACCCCTAACTAAATGCAGAAAGTAAATGCATAAATTCACATTGTTATTTATGCTTTTTTTTCTTACCGAATAAATCGTTTATTCTACTCAGTGTTTTTAAATGCACATTATCAAAATGTAGGTGCGTCTTGGCTTTTCTGTTAAACATTTTTTAGTGAAATTATTCCAACATGTGCATGAAAACTGTTGGATGGAAACAGCTAGTGTGGATTAATGAGTGTGTTTGCTCACATCAGATCCCAGTCGAGCTGCTGAGACTGAACCTCCTGCATCAGATTCTGCAGACGCCGCTTAAAGAACACCTCGAAGCGCAGATCGTCCTCGATCACCAGAGACGACTGCAGGCCACGATCCACAATCTGCAGAGACACGATAATATATAAATACTAAACCACTCTGATACAAAACATGCAAAGTTGGGTCGTCCTCCACTGTGATTGGACAGAGAGCTCAATATTGTCAAATGAGCAGAGCTCTGCATTTTACTCAGTCAACATTAAAACCCCACTGCTGTTGGGTCCTTTTCATCCACTCTGGGCTGATTTTGAGTCTTAATTTGGCCACAACTTTCTCTGGAATGATTATTGTTGGCAAATCTTTTGACACATACTTTGGGAAAATGCTTTGAAATTGTACAAAAACTCAACAATACACTGTGGGCAGACTGACTCCCCTTTGGTTATGCATGTAGCAATAATCAAGGGTGAGGTGAAAAATAAAACTAAAGTGATTTTTAAGCTTTTAAATATTATTATTATTATTATTATTATTATGTGTCATTTTAAACACAGTTACTCTCAGACCTCGTTCCAGATGTTGTAGTGGGACAGAAAGCAGCCCAGCTCTCCTTTGGTCAGCGGGCGTCCGTGATACGGGTCACTGTAACCGGGCAGCATCTTGATCCCCAGAGCCTCTACCTGACTTGCATTCAGTGCCCTGAAACACACACACACACTCTCAAGCATTACATGACTGATACTCATGCTGCATTCCAGTTTTTCAAAGTCCTAAAAGTTAGTGTGTCTATAGTGTGTGTGTTTGAAACATACTTGCCATCTACAGCTGTGATGATCTTGCATGCGATCTCTTGCTCGTAAAGCGTCCTCAACATGCGCTCGCGCCGGTCTGAGCGCCTCAGGAGATTTATCATGAACACCTAAAATATAATATTTATTGTAAACTGATTTATTTATTATAAATTTAGTATTTTTTTAATTGTATTTCATAAAACAATGGTACCCTATTTGGTTTTTCATAAAATTATAATACTGTAATAAAAAAAAATACCATACAATTGTAAATTAGACAAAAAATAAAATGAAGCAAGGTCCATAGATTTTTTGTAAATATTTTATAATAAATAAATCTAAAAAAATCAATGTGAAAGAAATAGGATTGCATATAAAACAATTAAATAAAATAAAACAATTTCCATTATTTTATAAAATATTAAATAAATCTAAAAGGCAAATATAATAAAAAAATATGTATAATTAAAAAAAATAATATTATTCTCATACTATAATAAAAAATAACAATTTAAAAATTTTAGTCAAAAAATTGAAAAAAAAAGAAAAAATCTATTATTTTATAAAATTTTGCAAAACCAAAGTTTATAAAAGCAATATTTAAAAAAATAGGATTGCATACAATAATCATACTAAATAATAAAGAAAATATGAAATAACAGTAATTTCATAAAATAAGACATTAAATAATACAGAATTAAACCAAAATACAAGTAAAAATAAATAAACTGAATCAAATCAAATTGTGGTCACCTCATCGAAGCCCATTTTATCCGTCTGTTTTGGCATTAGTGACAGATACACGGACGGCTCTATTGGAGGATTGCGCACTGGAAACACACACACAGAAGGATCAGGATGTTTAGTTTTTCTCTCAGATTTGATCAGAGCAGCTCCAAACTTCTTAAACTCACCCATAACCTCCAGCTGAGAGTGCAGAAAGCTCTCCGCCTCATCCTGCAGGCTGTTCTGGGAGCGCAGCGGCACCGGGAAATACCCATACGTCTCTCTGTTGCAGATGTACATCTGAACCTCTGTGGACAAACCAATTTTTGAAACAACAAAAGTTACAAGCATGAACACTAGAGATAAACCTTTTTTTTTGTCCAATTATCTGTTTCTGTAATTTCCATCTTTTTAAAAATATTACAAAAATATAAAAAGCAAAACTGAAAAATAGTATTGCATCAAATAATATGTTTAAAAAATTCATTACTTTATACATTATAAAAACATATAAGAAGTAATATTGAACAAAAAGGATTGCATACAATGATACAACATAAATAAATCTAAACATTAAAAAAAAAAAATCTGGGAAAAACAATAATTTTAGGGTTTATTTACTAAGCCCATCGGCAGACTATTGCTGATTCTAGTAATACTGGGGAAAAAATTACTGGAATGTTTATTAAATTATTTAAATTGAAATCTTCATAAAAGATTAGATGATGTTTTCTCTTTATATGTTTTTTTTCTCTATATAATTCATTAAATACCAGCGCAGCTGCTTTGTTGCTATGTAATAAGCGCCATCTACTGGCAGAGACTGAATCGGTATTTTTATTCAGCATTTCTGCTGTTTTTTTTTTTTTTTTTGGTAATGATGTCACGTTTTTGTTTTTGTTAAAAGTTTAATTTTTTTTATTGGAAAAAAAAATGCAAATCAGAATTTGGTAGTTTGCAAATGTGCTAATAAAAAGTAATCATCAATCAGAATCGCTGTAAAATCATAAATAACATTGTCAATCGGAATCAACCATTTAAAAAAATTTAATTGTCAACTCTGAATCAGACAGTAAAAAAATAAATCAAAAATTGTCTGTCGGAATTGTAATATATTGTCATAAAATATATAATCGTCACACGATCTGTGCGTCTCTAATGAACATGTAACATGACTGTGTGACGCACCTGCCATGCGTGCGGAGAAGGCGAAGATAATGATGTCATCAAAGGCCCAGGTGTAGTCGGGATGGGGCGGAAAGAAGGCCAGCTGACGGGACGCCTCTTTCCGCAGGTCCAACAGGAGCGTGGAGTGAACCATCGGCACCGCAAAACAGCCCTTACGCTCCTGACGCCGGATTGGCATGTAGGCCGGAGTACGCTTATAATAACCCTAAAGACAAAATCAAGACAAAATCTTTGTTTACATTAGTCAAACGCAAAGATAAAGTTCACATTTTCCAGAATCTACATTTGAATTACTTTTAGTTAGCGCTTCTTTCTGAAGAGGGCGGAGCTACAAATGTCAGCATAGTGGCGAATCAAAAACAAGACATTCTATGCTAATGAGGGAGAGATGGGCACTAGTGGGCGGGGCTTTCCCCCTCTCTGATGGCAAGAATGTCAATCAAAGTGCTTCTGCAGACTGATTTCAATCAAGTCTGATTAAAAAAAAAAAATCACATTTATAAGTTTAGAAGCTGGATATATTCACAGCCATAATGAGACCTTATTAGATAATGAGAATTATTAAAATTCCAATAAAAATACATGCCTGAGGATAAAATGTAGCCATTAGCATTAACAAAGTACAATTTATGAAAGCAAATAGAGATGAAACGAACAATGGTTAATATTCATAATAAAAATGGTTACTATTAACATGCATATTTAATGTTTTAAAGCACACAACAATTCAGTGTACCATTTGTACACCCTTTCAGATCTATAAAATGTATATTTGAACAATAATTATTGTGATAAGCGATATACAAATAAGCTTGAATTCAATATTTCACAGCTTAAAGAGTAAAAAGTGCAGCTTAAATAATAAAAATCACCATTTTTATTTCTTATTAAAAAAAGCAAATGTAAATAAGTAAACATTACTGCAAATATTATCGAATTCTCTAATGTTGGCAGTACCTGAGACGTCATGCCGCACCAGAAGTTGGAGTATGCCGCTCTGGATTCCAGCATCGGCGCCACAATCGTCTTGTTTTCCCGCATTAATTTCCACAACACATCACGATTAGTCAGCAGGTTATCACAGTCCACCAACTACAACACACATAGTCAGCTTATTTAAACATTTTCATCACTGAATGTTCATGGGATTTCATTCATTAAGTGTAAAACAATTCTGTGGCCTATTTAACATCTCATTTACATGGTTAGATCCTTAATTTACAATCGCATTCACTTCATTTAAACAAGCTTGATCATTTTGAACGAAGAAAGAAGAAAAAAACGTGGTCAATGTAATGAATGAGTGCTATGAAAGTAAAAACACATTGTGGATATTTATAAATCGGTTTTAAACATGATTTACACGGCCAGAGTTTGGTTTGATTCACCGGTGGCTCAGCAGAAACTGTGTTTAACTGGACATTTGAGTTAAACACACAGTCGAGAGCCACTGGACGGAGGATTGAGCTGATCACAGACCAGCAGAAATAAACACTCACAGAAATAACTGAAGATCACCGCATCGGTCATTACACTGAGAGCTGACTCAGGTCAGTTTTGGTCACCACTAGCTGTGTTTACATCCAAAGATGTCAATTACAGTCATGTTGAAAGAGAACAAAGCCATCACTTCCAGTGCAGCTGCTATGACTACAACACCAACCAAAGAACATATGTCAATACCACTTTTCTAGAAACGCCATCTACTGGCAGAGGCTGAATCTGCATTTTTATTCAGCCTGTCTGCAGGGCCGGCGCGTCCATAGAGGCGAACTAGGCAGCTGCGATACCAGCAATCAGAATCAGCCTTAAAAACAACAACAGCAACAACAACATATAATGTTGTCGTACAAGCGGATAAATGTAATTGTCAATAGTAATCAGCAATAAAAAAAAAATAAGCCCCTGAAATCAGCCTGTTAAAAATGAAATAATCAAATACATTCATTTTCCTTTGGCTTAGTCTCTATTTCAGAGGTCGCCACAGTGGAATGAACTGCCAACTATTCAGTTTTATGCTTTAGATACCCTTCCAACTGCATCTCCGTACTGGGAAACACACATATACACTGATTCACACACACACACCACTCATACAACATGGCCAGTTTAGTTTATTCAGTGGTGTTTGGACTGTGGGGGGAAACCTGGAGGAAACATGCAGACTCGACACCGAAATGACAACTGGCCAAGCCGGGACTCGAACCAGCTACTTTCTTGCTGTGAGGCAACAGTGCTAACTACTGAGCCACCATGCTGCATCATCAAATTCAATCAGCTGTAAAACAAATCAGAGATGAGATGCTGTACCATGAAATAGTCGGCCCACATCTCGCGTGCCGTCTCCAGAGCCGCCTGCCGGAGCTTCATCACGTGCTCGTATCGCAGATTCGTCCAGTGCTTCGGGCCGCTTTCACCCTCATACACACTGCAAAAGATGCATGCATTCTGAGGTCATTCGCCAAATATCCCCCAAAAAACTACAGCAAAAACAGTACAGCGTCAAACAGCTGCTTTCCATGTAAATATATAGTAAAATGTCATTAATTTATAAGATGTAAAGCTGAATTTTCTTCCAAACGAAGATAGCTGTTATATGGAACTGAGGGTATTTATAGTGTCTGATTGGTCAATCCTAAATTGAATAATGCAGCACCGGCTGCAAGCAATCATAAGCACGTGATCCTCTGGAAATTAGTTTAGAAATAAACTACACTTACGTTGGAAAAAGAGTATGGATAAAAGTAGAGCTTGCTTGTTTTTACACAATAGTTAAAAATATTTTGCTAAGAAATGAATTCCTAAAAAAAAAAAATATCATTATTAAATTACCATTGTATTAAATAAATGTATTAGATTTATAATATTTTTTTATAGGGCGAGTATATTTTTTTTCCATCTAGGCCATTTGAAAAATTTCTCAGCCTTTAGCCCTTTATGAGTCTAAAATTATAGTGTACATATGTACTAATCAAATTTACATTATTAATGACCACAAAATTATGTTTTATATAAGATGTGCAAACATATCTGCTGTTTAAACAAGTTCAGCTTTTAAATCCAGGGTTTCTGCAGGGTCTTAAAAAGCCTTAAATCTTAAAATCCAAATTTTAGGCCTTAAAAGTCTTAAATGTACTGAAATGTTGTGCTGTAGGTCTTAAATCTTTTTGAAACAGGTCTTAATTTTCCTTTCCATGTATTTCTACTAAATCTGGCCAAAACCCATACAATAATCAACAATCTTCTCTATACAATTTTGAACTTTTTATTTAAAAAGGTCATTTTTAACTTTATTTATCATAATAGTTTAATCATTTTCCTCACAATAATATTTGTTTCAATGTCTCCATGTATTTGCTGCTGAGGACACTGACCTGGACAGATTGTTGTCCATATTTAGTTTATTATAGTTTTTAAAACTTTCAAAACATTTGTTTATTTTTCTTTTATTTTAAAGATTGTTTATGTTGTAAAACGTGTATTGATACAACTAGAGCTTGCTTGTTTTTACACGATATTTAAAATATTTTGCTAAAAAATGTAATGTAAAATATTTTATTTTTTAATAATAAGGTATTATTGTATTATTAAATGTATTCAATTATAAATGTTTTAATTGATAGGGCAAATAAAAAATCTTTTCCATCTTGGTCATTTGAAAAATGTCTTACATTTTTGCCCTTTATGGGTCTAAAATTCCATTCATAATGGTCTTAAAAATATCTTAAATTTAACTGTGAAACCTGCAGAAACCATGAATTCAGGCTTGGTAAAATCAATTTTAGTTAACTACAAATAAAGTGTTTTTGTAACTCAAATGAAACAAAGGAAAAAAAAAAGCTGAAAAAACTAAAATAGATACGAGAAATTACTCGTCACTAATTGTTCATCAAGAAAATATTACTTGTTCGTGTTGTTTAAATTAAAAATACAATGAATACAACTAAAAGTAAACATTTCTGAACTAAATTGGCTCTAAAAAGCTACAAAAAATGAGGAAAAACACAATCAAAATGACTAAATCTTAGTTTAGTCTTGAACAGAACATCTGAAATAACTTCAGTGTGTGCATGAAGACTGACCTGGGCTCGTCCTGAGGTCTCCACTCCACATAATGATAGAAGTTCTGCACGTTCACCAGCCACTCGCGCAGGATCTCGGTGGTGTTGTCGGAGTTATGATCTGTGGCCACCCTGAGCACACGAACATCACATTATGAGTTATAAACCACAGATAATTCCACGTATAAAGCAGACACACAGAGAGATGGGTTGCCAGATTGAGAAAATGTCTGTAATTACTGCTGCTCACTGCTCATTTCCAGCTGAATGTTGAGTTTATATTTAATTGTCCTGCTGGAGTTTGGAAGGTTAAGCTTGTCTTTTGTGTTTTGGCTGCAGATGAGAAACAGAAACGCTGTGTATACGCACAGAAACACGACACATGGTGCACTTTGGGGGGTTTTCTCGGATAACGAAGCATCATTTGCATTGTGCAATGAAACATTTCCATGGATTTTAAAGATTGTTCATGTAGTCAATGAGATAGGATGCTCTGATAGCAACACTGCTGTTTCCCTAGCGAATTAATCATTTTCTGAATGAATTGTTTGAGTCAGAGATTCAGTCATAAAGACTTTTTAAACATACTTGAATGTATGAGAATGATTAGTTCTGCTGTTGTTTACGAACTCCAGTTCTGATGATGTACAATGACACTCTCATGCTACTGTCCCAATGTGTAGTAAACCAAGCTCATCAGTGCCCTTAATAGAGCACAAATTTGTGTACTGAAGACCCTGGTAGCTAGGGTGCTGATTGAGACGCAGCTTTTAGAATCAATTGTCTGACTGAAGGGTTCTCTTAGGAGACAGTATTTGTTAGGCATATATAACAGAGTTTCCTACAGTCTGCTTATCTGAATGTGCTACAGTACAGTAGCAAATCACACTGCTGGCTGGACAGGTGGTGTACCAGTGTGTGTGTGTGTGTGTGTGTGTGTGTTCAGCAGATGATCAGTTTGAGGAATCAAGAGTTAATCATCACTGAGATCATGAATGCTGGAGATGGAGGTTCTGCGGTGAACAGACGGTTCACTGGTGCTGGATGTCTGTCTCTCTCACACACACACACACACACACACACACACACACACACACACACACACACACACACCTCCTCAGGCACATTCCATTCCCTCTTTTTTTCTTTTCTCAGTCAGTTCATGTCCGTCAGGATTGCGATCTGAACACACTCTAGTCTACACAGATAGTGATGATACATGATGTGATCTTATGGTCCGCATTAAAAAGAGACTTTTAACTACATTACAAGCAGATACACATTTTCTGGATGGGGAAATTTTGCCAGTAAATAAATGTGCAGTTTTATTGAAAAACTATATTGAAAAGTTGGGGTCAAAAATGAATCATCATCATCATTTTCATTCGCTTATCTGGGGCCGGGTCGCAGGAGCATCAGTCTTAGGAAAGAACCCCAGACTTCCCTCTCCCCAGACACTTCCTCCAGCTCCTCCAGTGGGATCCCGAGGTGTTCCCAGGCCAGCCGAGAGACATAGTCCCTCCAGCGTTTTCTGGGCCTTCCTTCAAGACTTCCTCCCGGTGGGACATGCCTGGAACACCTCCCTAGGTAGGCGTCCTGGAGGCATCCAGAACAGATGCCTGGGCCACTTCAGCGGACTTCTCTTGATCTTGAGGAGCAGTGGCTCTACTCCGAGCTCCTCCGGGGTAACAGAGCTCCTCACCCTGTCTATAAGGGTGCACCCTGCCACCCTTTGAAGGAAACTCATTTCAGCCGATTGTATCCGAGATCTTGTCCTTACAGTCATGACCCAAAACTCATGACCATAGGTGAAAGTAGGAACGTAGATTAACCGGTAAATCGAGAGCTTTGCCTTTCGGCTCAGCTCCTTCTTTACCACAGCAGACCGGTACATTGAACGTTTTGAAGGCAAAACGCCTCATAATGGGCCCAAACTGTCGCAAAAGACAGCTGAAATTGGAGCCTGAGTATGCGCAGATGGGACTACTTGATGGAGCCAGAGGCGAAGCAGCAGAATCAAACTTCCAGCCAAACACTTGTACGTCAAAACAACCCCCTCCCCCCAAACTCCTCGCAGAAATAAAGGAGCAAAATAAAAACACGAATCGCAAAATATGGAAAACTGCTAATATTATAATGGATATTTTATAACGGAGTTAAAGAAATAAACTGTTCTTTAATTATACTAAATTCTTAAGTACTAATGCACGATATATCGGCGGCCGTATTATTATCGGCCGATAAATGCAATTTTTTTGTGTTATTGTTATCGATCCGATATCAAAATTAGGTTGATTAGGTTGTACAGAACTGCCTGCCTCGTACATGCATAGACGGAACTTGTTCAGACTTGTCCTGTGCATTATAATGGAGCTTTCCACACACTGTTTACTCCTTCAAAGTCCGTCCTATCTGTGTTTTGTATTGCTGGGCGTTAATAACTCGGTAAGCAACCATATTCCTTATTATTGTGTTTGATTGATTGTCATTGTGTATTTTGCTTTGAATCGCCCCAGGAACAAACATTACATGTGTAAACATAATAGCAGCAATGCACACGTGCTAAACAACTCATTGGGTTGTTTGTAATCTAATAAGATTATTTGGTATTATCAACGCGTTGCTTGACGTGTTGTTGATGTAAGATTGTATTCAGCATATTTAAAATGATTATAACGAGCGCACAAGATGGATATCACTGCATAAAAATAGAACATTTTAAAATATTTATATTTATTAACTATAATATATCGGCCTCCAAAGCTTAAGAGTTATCAGTTAGCGATATCGGCCAAAACAAACCCATATTGGTGCATTCCTAATATAATACAGAAATTCATTCATTCATTCATTCATTTTCTTGTCAGCTTAGTCCCTTTATTAATCTGGGGTCGCCACAGCAGAATGAACCGCCAACTTATCCAGCACTTTTTTTTTAACAACGAATGACCTTCCAGCCGCAACACATCTCTGGGAAACTTCCACACACACACTCATACACTACGGACAATTAAGCCTACCCAATTACCAATTCACCTGTACCGCATGTCTTTGGACTGTGGGGTAAACCGGAGCACCCGGAGGAAACCCACGCGAACGCAAGGAGAACATGCAAACTCCACACAGAAACGCCAACTGAGCCAAGGATCGAACCAGCGACCTTCTTTCTGTGAGGCGACAGCACTACCTACTGCGCCACTGCATCGCCATATCATACAGAAATTAAATAAAATAGTATTTCATAATATTAGTGATTTTTACAGTATTTTTATTAAATAATCTGTAAACTGAAGAGGTTTAAAATCTACATGGAAAAAGTCTTGCAAACCCAAACGGGAATAGTTTTGTAGTAGCAGCAGTGTATACAATAATTACATGTTAGACATAATTACGGTGATTAAAAACAAGCATGTATGTAAAGAATCACATCTGTAATGTGGCCAACTTACTCATAGATTATCATCAAACGAGGGACCTCAATCGATAATTAAAGTCATTAAGACACGGTAGAAAAAAGGCGGCAAACCACAGCGCAGATTCCCTCCATTATGAGGTCACAGCTCCGAGGTGGCAACCAATCACATGGCCACAAGCGCGGACACGCCCAACAAGCATTTAGAAGAAAGGAGAAGAGTAACAGATGAAGACGAACACAAGTTTGCAGATGCTCTTGTGAGCGTGTGAACCGCAGCCATCTCCACATGTAATGCTATGCTTGTGTAGCGCGCCTACTTGTTAGCGGTTAGCGCCTCTCATAACTGCTTCAAGCGCACTTAGAGAGCATTCCCGTAATAAACCTTGAGATTATATAGAATTTGTCTAGCGTGTGCTGGAGATGTCCGTCTGTTCATTAAAGGCTTGTTTTAATTTAGTGCAGCTTTTTTAGACTCGAGTCTTGGATGTTTAGCGGGTTTGCTAAAGCCCTAGCGAGCGCTGAGCCACCCATATGCCTTCTGGGAGTCTTGGACCGCATGTGGTTTGGTTCTGGTCTATTTGTGGCAGAGATACAAACCCTGGCGGTTCGGATTTGATTGTTAACTACACGCTGAGAGCGAGTCTGCACTTCTGGCTGCTCAACACTCTTTTTGAACCACACGAGGTGACGAGAGCTCAAAATGCTACATGCTAATCTGTGATGTAGGATGCTATAATAAATAAACAGGACGATTAGACAATCACGTTAATGGGGAAAAAAAAGTTTTGTTGTCATGTACTTTATTAGCCAAAATACATTTAATATATTTAATATAAATGTTTAATATAACCTGATTTATACAGGGTTCATACGGTTATGGAAAACCTGGAAAAGTCATGGAATTTTGACATGGCATTTTCCAGGCCTGGAAAACCAATATATTCTTTAATAAAGATTATTTTCTGTCCTTGGCCAATCACATACTCTCACATTATTAGTGCAGTTTAAGCATTATCTAAATAGATTTTACATAGATATAAATATAAAGTGGGCGTCACGGTGGCGCAGTGGGTAGCACAATCATCTCACAGCAGTCAGTTGGCGTTTTTGCGTGGGTTTTTTCCGGGTCCTCCGGTTTCCCCCACAGTCAAAACACATGCGCTTTAGGTGAACTGGGTAGTCAAAAATTTTCCATCGTGTATGAGGGTGTATGGATGTTTCCCATTGATGGGTTGCGGCTGGAAGGGCATCCGCTGCACAAAAAAAAGCTGCATAAGTTGGCGGTTCATTCCACTGTGGCAACCCCAGATTAATAAAGGGACTAAGCTGAAAAGAAAATGAATGAATGAACATAAATGGAAACTAAATAGATTGTTGTGTGCTTTACAGTGTGCTGTAATAGACTATGTCAGGGGTGTCAAACTCAATTCCTGGAGGGCCGAAGCCCTGCACAGTTTAGTTCCAACCCTGCTCCAACACACTTACCTGTAGGTTTCAAACAAGCCTGAAGGACTCAATTAGTTTGATCAGGTGTGTTTAATTAGGGTTGGAACTAAACTGTGCAGAACTGCGGCCCTTTTGGAACTGAGTTTGACACTTGTGGACTGTTGATGGATGTAATCTAAAACAATGGTCCTTGTTTTAGCATCTAAGAATACAAAACTAATCACAATTATTGATTACATAGGTTTGTTGGTTCAGTACTCTAATTGTGACAAATAAGAGTTGTTTGGAGAAAATTGTGTGAGCCTTGAGGGAAAATAACAGGAGGAAAGCAGATGAGCATGGCTCAGTTATACCATAGACAAGTTTTGAGTAAATCTCAGTCAGATTATTCCCATCCTATACACCCTGAATTGTATCTTCTCCCTTCTGGTACACTCTCAGAAAAAAAGGTACAAAATTGTACCTTTTAGGGTACAAATGGCCCGTCACTGGGGTGGTACCCTTAAGGGTACAAATTTGTACCTCTATTTAAAGGTACAAAATTGTACCTTCTACATTTGTACCCTTTAAAGGACAATTTTGTACCCCCACCGAAGGTACAAAAATGTACCTTTTTATATTATATAGCATTTTCAGGGTACTGACCCAGGCATTTTGATCCTTTGGTGACTGCATGCACAAATAAATAAATAAAATATTTTGGTTCGCAGATGTCCATTTTTATTTATTAATGTAGAAATATTTCATTACAACTCACAACTGAATGTGTCAAGAAATAAAATTACACAGCAAGTATAAAGCAGACATGTAAAACAGTAAAAAGAACATTTTAGAAAACAAATAAAAATTGTTCACTCACTGTACAGTATATAATCTACCCTTAATACAAAGACCACAAGAATACTGTTTAAGATTTATAAACACATTACACAGGCTACATCAAGTACTGCACTTTATAAAGTCCAAAGTATTTGTCTTTAGTCAGAATACTCAGTCATAATAAATAATTTGTCATCAAAATTTTCTCTGAATTTCAGAATGAAGGCAATGTTTCTCTATAAATTGCTTCAACAGTGCAGAAAACCAAATACATCAGTAGCCTCTTCCTCAACACCAGTAGATTACTCCTCATCATCCTCAAGTGGAGTTGTAATTTGTTGTAACACAATATGTGTTTATGCTTTTGGTAAGCATGACATGTAAAGCACTCATATCTGGAAAATGTTCTTTGATAGTCATTAGGACCACAAGTTATCTAAAAATTTGCTTTATGCATGAATGATAGCCGTGTGCTGGATTAACTTGATTGTGATTATACCAAGAGCATGTAGAGAAACAAAAAACAAGGTTGATCACTTTGGTAACTGGAGTAGATCGAGGCTTGTCACCGTCCACCGTTCATTCAAAACATTCCACTGCAGAAACATCAAGGTGTTCTTCTAATAAGATGGATATGTCAAAAATGCATATTCGTCCACATCATTAGCCCGGCCAATCGCAATCCCATCAACTCTGAAGACTGCCGTGACTCGTCTTGTTAACACAGTTGTCCAGTCGGTGGCCTCCTCCTGTACTTGAACTGTTGGATGTGGTGAAGATGGTTCACTGTAAATGACAAAGCAATAATTACATTAATATCAGTCACTCTATCACTGATGAAGAGAAAATCAACATGCATAGAAAGTTAAATAATTAATATTCACTGATTAAAAAAAAAAAAAGTATCACAGATTAAAAGACTAATATAAATTTCATTCATTCATTCAATTTCTTTTTGGCTTAGTCCCTTTATTAATCTGGGGTCGCCACAGTGGAATGAACCACCAACTTATCCAGCATGTTTTATGCAGCAGATGCCCTTCCAGCTGCAACCCAGTATTAAGAAACATCCAGACACACTTATTCACACACACATTTATACACTACAGACAAATAAGCTTACCAAATTCAGCTATAGCGCATGTCTTTGGACTTGTGGGGAAACCGGAGCACTTGGAGGAAACCTTCACGAACACTGGAAGAATATGCAAACTCCTCACACAAATGCCAACTGATCCAGCCGAGGCTCGAACCAGCGACCTTCTTGCTGTAAGGTGACAGCACTACCCACTGCGTCATCCTAATATAAAGAATATCAAGCATTATAAAATGCATTTATTACAGCATATACTAAACAGAAAACAACATACGCACCGGAGCACAACGAAATGTTGAAGTGTCTCGCTTAACAAGGCTGGCAACATGAGAAGTGCTGCTGTAAAATCAATTCCTGGAACATAAGATGTGGCATACAAACAAATATGAATGAATCCATACAAAGCTAGAATTTAATAATATTAATCAAGTGGAGAAAGTTTAGAAAGAGTACCTTAAAGTCAGGTCCATAGCATTCTTAAGTTGATCTCTCATCTTTCGATGAAAACCTAGAAAATAATTTTAAACACGTGGGTGTACATTTATTGTTGTTTGTAAGTAAAAACCTACAAATTTAAAATAGTATGTAAGCCATTAAAACCATGGTATAGATAATGAGACATACTTACATCTTGTAACTGAGCCATGCTTTCATATGACATGCCTTCATTGCTCTGATGCTGTTAGGCTGCATTATGTTGTTCAATCTTGTCCTGAAATACAATTGGAAACTTCATAAACTTCAGGAAAGCAATAAGATAAAGCAATAACTATTTATTTATAGTATTTTATTTATATATAAGTATAACGTTAAACGATAGTAAAGCACCAACAATTCTGGACATGAGAGTTTGTGGACACTCCTCAACATTAATGTAAACTTAGACACTGAAACGAAGATATGTACAAGCATACACACGCCACGTTTGTAACTAGCCACGTTTACATAATCAGTCGCTTTGCCGGTGACAAAATTGTGATTCTTCACAAAATGGCGGTGTAACTTATATAACCGTCTAAAATTACATTTCCGCGGTCATCCGTGGCTAGAAAATGGCCTCAAAATATAAAACATTATCGATAATTACAAATTCCAGTATAAATAACAAAAGGTTTTATATCAAGGTATATGAAGACTTTAGTCGCGCGAGCTCCGGGCCACACCGCACATTACTCACGGCCCGATTCCGGTGCACGGTTACGGCAGCGTCGGCTCGCTTCTGCCGCCGCATCTGACCCGAGTAACGATACAGCAGACGGACTCGGGCAGGCGAGAATCTAGCCGCAACTGGCCCAAGTGTATTTTGCTATCTGGGTTGCGATAATATTCCGCCGTGGCAACACTTATTAATAAAGCAGTAACGTAACGTAACATATAAGGCGCGAATACGTAACGTAGGCGATAAAGGGAACTTTTACACCGAGAAAACTAACAGCATATAGTACTTACCTTCTATAACGTTATGTCCCTCGGTGACTTCGATATCACGTTGTATTAACTTCTTTAATAAGCTGCAGACATCTTAGCAAACTCCATCATGCAGGCCAACGTACACCAGCCAGCCCGGAGCACAAAGCTGGGGAAAGCCGAGACCAGAGAGTCAGACAAAATCAACAGAACACGGCTTCACATGTAAAAATGAGACTGAAAATATATCTTTAATACATTCTTACCTGAAAAGTGTGGACTCCAAAATAGACTTTTCTTTGAAAAGCGTGCGAAGTTCTGTGTAAACAGCCAGCATACTCGACCGACCGCCTCAGTAACAAACACTACTATAACGTCTCAACAAGCCAAATTCTTAAAGAGACAGCATCATCACCACCTGTATGAAGATGCTGTCCCTCTGCATGGTTCTTATTCTACATCCCATATATACTATAGGGACTTAAACAGTAAGCAAAGACCAGTATTTACGTTTTTAATGATTAAAATTACATTTAATTATAAATTAAATTATTAACATTTTTGAGAAAAAATGTAATTTAAATACATGAAAAAAATTAATTATAAAAATATTTAATTTAATCAATTTATTTATTTATTATATTTTTAAATTATGTATTTTAGTATTAATGTTTAGTATTAATGCATTTAAATTAGTGTTATATAGTGTCTTGATCTTATCATGAGCTGAGGGTACAATTTTGTTCCTATAGGGAAACAAAATATATAATTGTACCTTTAAAGGTGCCAAATTGGTCCTTTACGGTACAATTTTGTATCCAAATGTGCTATAAAAGGTACAAAAATGTACCTTTCAAACCTAAATCTGGACATTTGTACCTTTATAGCCCATTTGGGTACAAAATTGTACCCTAAGGACCAATATGGGACCTTTAAAGGTACAATTTTATATTTTGTTCCCTCTAGGAACAAAATTGTACCCTTATTGTACCTTTTTTTCTGAGAGTGTATTCGATTTAGAACTCCAATTAGTAAAACAATTCTGTTTAAACCTTCATCCATCCCCAGTTTTTAAATTTAGGATACAATTTGTATTGTACTAAGTGTTTTGTGCATTATGTGTGACATGCTTGTATGCTACAACCAAATTGCCTTCGGGAAATTAATAATAATTAATTAATTAATACTGACTGATATGGTTATGATAGCTGTTTTAACATTAGGTTATGATTGAATTGCCTCTTACAGAACAGGAAATGTTCATGGACCATTCACATGACCACAGTGAACTAACTGTGTGGGTTCACTAACTAACTTGCGTGGGTTTCCTCCGGGAGTTCCGGTTTCCCCCACAGTCCAAACACATGCGGTACAGGTGAATTGGGTAAGCTTAATTGTCCGTAGTGAATGTGTGTGTGTGTGTGTTTCCCAGGGATGGGTTGCAGCTGGAAGGGCATCCGCTGCGTAAAAAAATGGGCTAGATAAGTTGGCGGTTCGTTTCACTGTGGCGACCCCAGATTAATAAAGGGACTAAGCCGAAAAAAAATGAATGAATGAATGAATGAATATGTAGACATTGCATGAAACATTAGGCCATGAAAATTTACTTGTAAGTCTTGAAAGAAAACATGTAATTTTAGTAGTTGAAATGTGTATAAACCCTGTTTACAGATGTACACTGTTAAAAAATATCCCTGAATAAGCAGTTTTCCATATTTTGTGATTCATGTTTTTAATTTTCCTCATTTATTTCTGTTTTTGAAATGCATTTTGGGATCTTGGCCTTTTTTCCCCAACAACTTTTAATCTTAAAGTTGTATAAAGTGACTTTTCTGCACGTGTGATGGTGTGCAGTGCATTATTGTCTGGGTTGAAGTTGTTTGTTATTTTACAAAAACCTTGTAATAAACTGCAGCACATTTTCTGTTATTTTACGGACTCATTTCTCTAGATATTATTTCTTATTCATTATATTATTATTTTAAGTGAATAAAAGTCACTTTGTTAAACTGTAGAGTTTAATTTTTAACATCAAACGTAGACAGAGCAGAGTGAATTGCATCCCATAATGCAATTTACACCAGGAAATAAACACAAAACACTTCAGAATCACAGAATATGGAAACTGTTCATTAATAGATATTTTTTACAGATGTAGATTTTGCTGTCATATTTAATTTAAAGCGGTCATCTTATGCTTAAACTTCTTCCTTGATTTGATGTGTACAATCCTTTGAGTAAGATCTATGCACTGAAATAAAGATTTAAATGCTGGAAGGACTTGGGTGAAAACCAAAAATGCTTTGTAATTTTTTAGAATAAATAAAAAATGAATACAAAGTAATTTGTAAGACTTGAACTAAAATAGATCCTTTATTAAAAAACACAAGCCAAAAAATAAACAAAAAAAAATTTGGATTACGGGTAAAAAGGAGTCACATATCATTCATTGATTTTCCTTCAGCTTAGTCTCTATTTCAGAGGTTGCCACAGCAGAATGAACCGCCAACTATTCCAGCATATGCTTTACACAATGGATGCCCTTCTAGTTGCAACGCAGTACTAAGAAACACCCACACTCATACACTACAGCCAATATAGTTCATCAGTTCCCCAATAGCACATGTGTTTGGACTGGTGGAAACCCGAGCACGGATGAAATACACGCCAACACGGGGAGAACATGCAAACTCCACACAGAAACACCAACTGACCCAGCTGGGACTCGAACCAGCGACCTTCTTGCTGTGAGGCCCATTTAGTAAAATGGAGTATATTGATGTGATTTATTTTCAACACATTAAAACAACAGCCCCAACAGTAACATTACTAGCATGCACAGAATAAAATCATGAATGAAAATGCCTTCTTAAACATGAGACATTACAGTATAACGCTTTGAATGCAGTTTTATATGGAACATGACTGCATTTCCATTCATTCAGCAATATAAAAATATCATTAATACAAGTATTAACTGTACATACAGCGTAAACCCTTTACATGTTTCCTCCATTCATTCATTCATTCATTATAAAGCAGTTATAACTGTATAATGAAATTACCAATCTACACCGGTAATTGTATTATATGCGTTATAGCGTGCTAAAGACGCGTCCCCCTGTTATAAATACACAAAGTCTCATTCATTCTCTCTCTCAGAGGTGCTTCATAAAAGCATTCTGTCGCCGCGGGGCAAGTTTTCAGCTCATTGACCCTCATTCATGCAGAGACTGTTGTTTTCTCCGATCTCTCTCTCTCTCTCACACACACACACACACACACACACACACACAGCGAGAGAGAGAGAGACACGTCGGCTGATGGGATCGGAAGGGGCAGAGCTGATCTGTGGGTATGAAGGGGCGTTTGTCTGTCCTCGACACGTCTGAACGCGCTCATTTCTCCTCGATTCACGGCATAAACTACATCCAGACCTCCCTCTCTCGTTTCCAAACAGAAATAAATCACACGTCACCAGAGAAACACTTGATCTTAATGCATCTCAAAGCTAAATCTAAACACAGCTGCGCCAGTTCAGTTCCCTAAACACACATCTGACTGCTGTTAACCTTCTCAGAGACTAGTGTGAAAGTCACTATGTATTAGCATAACCTTTGTATAATAAATAGCCTATGCGTTAACTTTAAATAGGCAATTTACACCACGTTTTTAACCCGGCTCTCTGGTTTGTCCATATTTGACCCATCGCCAGGTTAATACAACAAAGCACTCAGTGTGGATTAAACAACGAAGCATCATTTATGCGAGACGCGCATCTACAACATGCTGGGTTGTTCTAATAACCCAACATCAAACATGGACAACCCAACTGCTATTTTTTTATTAAACTTATTTATTAACCCTAATGTTAGGTTTATAAACATTTGACCCAAAGTTTGGTTAAAACAACAGCATTTCTGAGCGTATAATTGCATAAATTCAGGATTTTTAGCGCTTTTCACGATAATTATCACTGCAAATCAGCTTTGCAGAAGCTCATTTTATTAAATTGCAATCATAATCACAAATAAATGATGTTATCAATCTTACTGTTTACTCAAATAACCTCCAGAACCAGATAGCCATCCAATTTGAGAGTAAGTTAGTCGAGGCGGTGGATGCGCATTTATTAAATTACAATATTAATCTGAAAGACTTGATGTCTATAATTGTTTTGTTTACTCGAATGCTTCATAAAATCCTCCATAACTCACCAAACAGCCATCCGGTCTTTGGGGTAGTTCAAGCGGTCGATTGCGCCGAGGACATGCGGCAGGGAGTGCGCGGAGTTGCGGCAGACCAGCGCGACCAGCACCCGCGGGGCAAGAAGAGCCGACTCCGGGCTCCAGCGCTCCTCCGGGAAATAAGAGCGCGCCGGGCCGGTCCACAGCAGCAGGAAGAAGAAGCACAGCAGATGCATGGCCGGGGAAAAAGCGGAAGATCGGGCAGAGAGACTGATCGTGGAGCGCTGACGCGACCAGTGGCCAATATGCCCACCGACATTAAATACAGAGAGACTCACGGTGGTCCCCGGTGCAGAATTAAAGGGGAGGGCCTTTTCTAAATAGAGAAAAACTGGCTTAGGGACGAAGTCGGAAAGATTTACTGCACTCGATCGACTAGTAAATGACAGAGATGTTATAATATGCGGTAATTGAACTGCAGCGAATGTAGAGTTATGAGTGACAAACCGCTAATCTGGTGTGTGCGCCTTTAATTTCGCGGCGGCCCCTTTAAGAGAAACTGCGCTCGTTTGGAATCTGCCAGAAAGTTTGTGGGCGTGGCTCTCTCTCTCTCTCTCACACACACACACGCACGCATGCAAGTGAACAAATGTAGATGTGTAATGCTAAATGTCAATGTATTGAGCTAACGTGATTCGCACCAGTATATCGGTTGTAGGCGTTGAACATAGTTAAAGGACAAAAACGACCAATAGGTAAAGGAATTCTTCCTTAAAAAGTGAGATACACTTTAATTCGGAGTTTACAGAGTTAACCGAGGACATCTGCTGGTCACAACTTTCATGTCTAAAAAAATAAAATCATAAAATGTCCCCTAAACCATTATTTTTGTTGTGAGAATTAAAACTATTTTATTTATATGGAATGTTGGGGAAAATAATAAACATTTGACGGTATTAAGACACTTAAAAAATTACTTAATTGGTTAAAATAGGTATAGGCTTTAGGGTACACTTTACAATAAGGTTGTATTATGTTAGTTGACATGAACAAAGAATTAACAGTACATTTATTACAGTATTCATATAATTATATAGTTAATGAAAAAGCAGTTATTGATTTGTTAGTTCATGTTAACTCACAGTAACTAATGTTACAAGCATGATTTGGATGTTAATAATGTATTAGTAAATGCTAAACTGTGGTTAATAAATGCTGTATAAGTAATGCTAGTAAATACATTAATGAAAACCTATAAAGTTTGACTTTACCCAACAATGTATGTCCAAACAAAATTACCCAGCAACAATGCTCAGTTTTGTTTTGTTTTTAGAATGTTCAACAATAGATACAAAGATATACAAAAAATGTATAAACCCTAGCAACAACAAAAACAGAGAACAGAACAAAGCAAAACGAGAGAGAAGACCAAAAATAGTGTTAGGGATAATATAAATTACAATATACAATGTTAAACGTTGGTCACAGTCATGTGCAAACAATATGGTCAACCATAAATTATAGAAGAGACTATATTCACATTGTATTCTTGCTTTAACATCATAGTGATGATATGCACGGTAACTTGAAATAATGATGTTAACATCAACTACTGTGTATGCTATGTGGATGGTTTAGATAACTCTATATCAGACATTGTGAATATTGTTGTCCTACTTGTTAAACATCATATACATTTTTGTATCTGGACAGACACTGTTGTAACTGAACATTTCTTAAACCAATTTAAACTTGTTCACTCCTGACTGAGATTATTTAATGGTCAAACTCAGAAAATATTACCGGACATGTATAAGGGTCTCGTGTTTTAATTAACATTTTATTAATTGTTTTATTGCCTTGTAATACAGATCCCTTTAAGGTTTGATGCCAGGGGTGGACTGGGTCTAAAAATCAGCCCTGGCACTGTAGCCACACCAGCCCACATTACCACACCGACACAGGCCCACCCATGGACGCGCACATTCACTACTTATATTGGTGTACAGATGGTAAAATTATATAAGCAGTACCATATTTAAGAGATATTTAAATATTCAATGTAGGTGACGGGATCAAAAACAACCCATTTATATATTCAATCATTTCATTCATTTTCTTTTCGGCTTAGTCCCTGTGAACCGCCAACTTATCCAGCATGTATTGTACACAGCGGATGCCCTCAAAGCTGCAACACATTACTGGGTTACCCAATTCATCTATAGCATGTGTTTGGACTTGTGAAGTAAACCAGAAAGAAACCCACGTTAAATCAACTGACCCAGCCGAGGCTCGAACCAGCGACCTTCTTGCTTTGAGGTGACAGTGCTACCCACTATGCCACTGCGCTGCCCCCAGTGTCTGACTTGACTGCTTTTCCCTTTATATGGTACATCTCTGACAATCAGCTTGTGTTGCACTTAC
This sequence comes from Danio rerio, assembly GCF_049306965.1. Classification (NCBI taxonomy): domain Eukaryota; kingdom Metazoa; phylum Chordata; class Actinopteri; order Cypriniformes; family Danionidae; genus Danio; species Danio rerio. Next base: position 61,315,102 of record NC_133176.1, read on the forward strand.
TGTTTGTTTCACATTCTTGCCAGATTTTGATTACGTCCGCGTAACCTCAGATTGGGTCGGCCCATCTCGAAACCAGCCGGTCGTTGCCGATTGGGCCAATGCTTAACATTTATTATTATTCTTACTAGTATCATTATCATCATAAAATTCACATCTTGCAAGAAATAAAAGCTGCCTACATGTGAAAACAATATATGAAAAATAAATAAAAATAGCTGACCGGCCCACATTAAAAAAAAAAAATGGTCCAGCCCTTCTGGCATTTGCCAGATGGCCAGTCCGCCCCTGTTTGATGCTGACTGTTGTTGTACTCTGAATCAGATAGAGCTTTTTTGTCAAGTGTGTGCAAACACAAGGAGTTTTTCTTTTAGGATCACAGTATAGATTACATCATAACACAAGAACAGAATTACATTTAACCCTTTCAGGCACAAATTAAATTTTAGAAACAGGCAAAGTCTATGCTTTTAACTGTTGCAAATCAGCAACGCCTGCCTTGAGAGGGTTAAATACAGTAAACAAAGATGCATATCCTATTCAATAAATAATATGATATATGCATACAGATAATTTATGTGCATTGCTGACTTTTTTAAATTGTATAAATGAGAAATATACACAAGTATTTACAATTAAGCAGCTTTGTTTACTAAGACCTTAAACGGTAAGGCTCCTGATTGTTTATGACTTTAAGAAAACCAGTAACATCTGATCTGCTGTTTAATTTGCAGATGGTCTTAGGAAAACTTGGTTTTATACTATGTTGTTAGCTCTCTGAGATGATGAACTGTTTATTAATAAAAATAAATCACCATCATATCAACATTGCACAGCGCCCTCTGCTGTACAAGCCTGCCATTGAGTCAGTCCCAAACTTTCTTCCAATTGAATTTTGGCACGTCATTTCCTCATACGAAGTGTATGCTAAAATCAGTAAGCAGTTTGCATGTTTCTGTCTTCGCCAGTGTTTAGTCTCGATTAGTTTTCAGCGCACTTTCGTTATTCTCCGTGTAAATGTCGCTTGAGGATGACCTGTCGTGTGCGGTTTGCACTGATGTCTTCCGTGATCCGGTGTTGTTGGGCTGTGGGCACAGTTTCTGCCGTCAGTGCATCTATGATCACTGGTCTTCCAGCGGAACCAGAAACTGCCCGATCTGTCGGCAGGTTTCACGGCAGCGCCCGGTGGCCAATGTTAGCCTGAGAAACACCTGCGAGTCTTACCTGCTGCGGGAGCAAAACACCAGGACAGACCGCAAAGATGAGGATGAACAGCCGTGTCCGGTACACGGAGAGAAGATCGAGCTCTTCTGTCAAAACGATGAGCAGCTTTTATGTGCGAGGTGTAGGAAATGTGGACACGGATGGCATAAGACAATGCCCTTACAACAGGCTGTACGACAACGCAGGGTGAGGCTGATTAGTCATAATTAACCCTTGTGTGGTGTTTACACTTTCGTTTTGTTCCTGGCTGTTTTTGGCTCATTGACTTTCATTAATTATTCGCCCCCCCAGTTTCTGTTTAACAGAGAGCAGATTTCTTTAACACATTTCTAATCATAATAGTGTTAAAAACTCATCTCTAATAACTGATTTATTTTATTTTTGTCATGATGACACTAAATAACATTAGACTAGATATTCTTCAAGACACTTCTATACAGCTTAAAGTGACATTTTAAGAATTAACTAGGTTAATTAGGTTAACTAGGCAGGTTAGGGTAATTAGGTAAGTTATTGTAAAACGATGGTTTGTTCTGTAGACTATCAGAAAATATATATAACTTAACGGGACTAATAATGTTGACCTTAAAATGTGTTTTTAAAAAAAAAAATCAAACTTATTTTATTCTAGCCGAAATAAAACAAATAAGACTTTCTCCAGAAGAAAAATATTATCAGACATACTAGCTGCGTCCCAAATCGCATACTTATGCACTATTCTACGCAATTTTGTAGTATAAATAGTGTAAGTAGGGTGTTCACACTGAAAACTCTAACAATAGTAAGTGCACTTTAATCACCCGGATGATGCACTCATTCAGCCGCTAAAATGAAGTGTGTAATGATGGACACTTCACGCACTCAACGACCGCAGGTTTGCTTACGTAGCGGAAGGTGCGGAGCTATCGGACGCACATGTTGGATAACTTTATTTATTTTGGATGGTGAAAGCAAAATTCTCCTACGAGAGTGATTATAGCGCCTCCCGATGGTGAATGCGGCAATACTCACGGCAGGTATTATTTGATAATTCGGTCGTTTATTTCACTGATTTGGCGACCGTCAAACGTCATCAGGGAAACGGTTTGAATTTCCGCTTAGTAAAAAAACATTAGTGTGCCGTTTGGGACGACACTACATACATATACTTTCCTGTTGAGTGCATAAGTACATAGTGCATGAGTGTATAGTGTGCCATTTGGGACGCAGCTACTGTGAACATTTACAGAACCCCGGAAGGGACGTAGTGGAGAAGAAAAAAAATTGGCTGGGTGAAAAAAAAAAAAATGGGTGAAAGAAAAAAATGGGGGGGAGGAAAACATATATTTTTAAGTTTTTGCGTTCCCTCGCAAAGTTTTGCGTTATCTCGCAAAGATGTTTTGCGTTCTCTCGCAAAACTGTTTCTCCACAAACACTTCCTGTTCACTTCACTCACGTAAACCCTCCTGTTTTTGCCGAAATTCTCCCATATTTTACCATTCTATCCCACTTTCTTTACATTAATACTGTGCGTCGATCGTCGCCTTTCACTGTGCAACCTCTAAACCAGAGAATGCATGTATAAGCGCTAACTGACAGACGCGCTCCTTACAATAAACTGATCCCAAATCAGCTTCTGTACACGCCATTTACAGAGGAGCGGGTGTATGTTTAAACAGATAAATACACTGAATAATATGTAAACATCTCCGTCCTGCATGTTTTATTTTAAACAGCTAATTTTCTCTTAAATGAGCACAAACAGTTTCTAAAGTAATGAAATGCTTTCATTATTGATCTGTGCATTCATACAGAGGGGTACATTTTGATGTTCTCAAACATATCAACATGTGGAAATGTCTTTCTCTCACACAGTATACTCAATACAAAATGCAAAAAAACTATGCTTTGTTAGCACTGCAACTGATAATCATCAGTAAAAATTACGAATTTTATCTCTTTCCAAGAGGAAAAACCAACAACAATCAAGAATGCATGATTATATGCTGTCATGGCTTTTCCAAAAATGTGATTTGTAGTGAAAGTCAATGGGGCAAAAACAGCCCCCAACATAACCAAAGGGGAGTCAATTTGCCTAGAGTGTATTGTTGAGTTTAAGTTATTGCATTTTCCCAAAATATGTGTCGAAATATGATGTGTTACCGATACCAATTATCGTTTCATTTGCTGAAACACAGAAAAGGTTGTGGTCAAATTAAGACTCAAAATTAAGACTCAAAATCACCCCAGAGTGGATGAAAACAACCCAACAGCACACAAATGAAATTAAAGAAATGCATATAAAAATGGTAGTTTGTTCAACATACAAAGGATAGTGGGTTTCAAATGAAGTTGTGACTGTGTGTTATGTTCATAGGGAAAGCAGAAAGCAGCTCTTCGATCCGCCGAAAAGACTTTGTTGTCATTACAGAACGGTACAGCGCGGGATCCCAAAATCTCTAGGTACATTCAGGTGAGAATGAAGTCTTAAAAATAAAGATTTAGATAAGGATCTATCAGTTCTCTGATGTTCGGCTTTTCTGAAGAGAGAAAGGAAGATATTTTGAAGCTAAAAAACCTGTAACTATTGACTTTGAGATATTTTTTGCATGTCCATTATTAAGTTTTTCTCTTAATGCTCAGTCACAGGTTCAGGAGACGGAGAGGAAAATAAAGGTGGAGTTTGAGAAGCTCCATCAGTTCCTCAGAAAGGAAGAGGAGAGCAGAATAATGTCTCTGAATGAAGAAGAGGACGAAAAAAGAGGAGCGATTGACCGATCAATACAAGGAGAAATACTGACCATTTGTGACAGAATCAAAGAGCTGAAAGCAGGAATTGAAGACGACGACATCAGCTTTCTGCAGGTTGGTTCTCGCACAATCAAACTCATTTTGATCAGCTTTTAATAGCAGTAATAATAAGTCGGACTAAATATTAAAGTCTCGTAATTATTGAATAACGCTTAATGTTCATGATTTGTGCAAAGGTATTTTTCCACTTTAAGTTTGGTTTATTTAATTACTGTAGTAATTTGTTGGAGCACTTTACAATAAGGTTTATGCAGAGCTAGTGTTTCTATCCATACCGAAACACTTCCGGTGAACGGTTAATGTGACTTCTTTCCATTTTATAAGTTTCCTTTTACAGCAGGGGTGTCAAACATACGGCCCGCGGGACGGATCTGGCCCGCAAACTAATTTAATGCGGCCCGCGAGATAATTCTGTGAGCTGAAATTTTTTAATAAAATACACTCCTTTTCCAATTGTGTCCACTGGATGGCGCAATAGCAAACTTAATTTCATCCCATCCAGAAGCCTGAATCGGAGAGAAAGACCTCATACCTTTTTTTTGTATCCGTCCAAGAAAACTAAACATTCGCGAACCAGTGGAAAATTTCTCTCGCTCGACACGTTTCCTACTGCTGGTTTAGTGTGTGCGCGATCTGTCACTCATACAGATGAGCCTTTTCCACCAAAATGCATCCGACCGTAGCTTCTGAATCTCCTAGAATGTCAGGGAATTAGGTTTTACTTTCGCATTCTAAAGTTGCCGTTATGTGTATGCGTTTTTGCATTACCATTTCACATCTGACTGCGCGCGCACAGCCGCGAGAGAAACATTTAATGATCAATCATTTAAAAAAACGACTCGGATAAACTTGATACTCGGAGAGAACAAAATGACATCTATAACGGCTGCGAAATATTTGTACACCATCAGAAATGGTTAATCAACTAATCTGCCTTATTTAAATAATATACACTTTTAATTCAAGTAATTATTATTATTTTTTGCAATAGTGTCTAGTTTTTCTGATATTTATTTTTTGGGGTCCTTTGGGGTCCGGCCCACTTGAGAGCAGATTTCACTCCATGCGGCCCTTGAGCTAAAATGCATCCATGTTGTAATGTTGTCACGGTTGCAGGTTTGTGCACCCTTCAGAGTGTCTGTTTTGTCACGTGCGTTTGTTTTGTTTAGGTCGTCCGCGTGTATTTGTTATGGTAGGTCACGTGTTATGACGGTACCTTCTCAGTATCTTTGTTTACCCGTGACAAATGTAATTAAGTTAAATAGACGTCAGCATTCATGTAGTTGATCAAATGGAAACCAAGATGAAAAGCCGTTTACACACGAGCACTGTCAGGATCAGCAGGTGAGCACAGAAGCTCCATTGAATATACTGAGGTAAAATAAATGTTCATATTTTAAAGGCATGGTGCAGGGACATGTAATTTAATGCAATGATTCTTGTTCAATCTGAGACCCACTTCATATTGTATATCAATCAGACATGTGTAGATCATTGATTTTTAAAGAAAACAGACCTTAAACGTGCCGTTTTGTAAAAGCATACAGTTCACCTGACATGCTTGACCCAGGTTACTGACAAATTAAAAGTCCTTTTGCATACTTCTGCATATACCCTATGAGGTTGTATTAGTTAATATCACTTAGTGCATTTACTAACATGAACAAAAAATGAACAATATATTTATTACAGTGTTTGTTCATGTTAGTTAACATTAGCGAATGAAAATACAGTTCAATATTCATGCAAGCTCGTGGTGCATTAATGTTAACAAGCATGAATTTGGATGTTAATAATGCATTAGTAAATGCTGAGCTATAATTAATAAATGCTGTAAAAGTTTCATAATTAGATCTTGTTAGTATAAAAACCTTATTGTAAAGTGGGACCTAGTTTGTGAATGTAAAAAAAATGTGTTTAATGACTATAAGAAATTATTTCATAAACTCAGACCGCCTCCAATTTAACATGCTGTGCTATTTTTAATGCACAGCTCATTTAGATATATCAAATATGCAAATACTACATTTACATTCTTGTATTTTTTTAATCTTATGGTGAGTGTATATCAGGGCCGGAGTGAGACTCCTTTTCAGCCCTGGAGTTTAAGCATTTGACCAGCCCACTTCAGTTCACGACGTTTCCAATTCAGTTGCAATGACACTATCATGTCTTTTTCAAGGAAACAGCTTCTTAAGAACTTTCAAATTTTTTCATAAAATGAGAAGATTAAAAGGTAGCTAAATCTCCAACACTATTCTTTAAAGCACAACAGTGTCCTTTCCTGCAATATCAAAAATATATATTCTGTGCTAAATTCTTTATAGATATTCAGTCCTTAGTAAAGGTGGTCACACAAAAAATAAAAATAAAATATTTACACCTATATAAGTAACCCAAACAGTTTTATATGTATTAACACTAAAAATGAAAAAAAAAAAATAAATAAAAAAAATAAAATAAAAAAATAAAAAATTATATATATATATATATATATATATATATATATATATATATATATATATGTGTGTGTATATGTGTGTGTGTGTGTGTGTGTATATATATATATATATATATATATATATATATATATATATATATATATATATATATATATATATATATATATATATATATATATATATTTAGGTGAGGTAAATGCAACATGCTGACCACTGGACCACAATGGCGCTATTACGCTGCTACGTTTAAAATAAAAAATAAGTATTGCACTGCAAGACTCCTTTAACCACAGTATTACTTTCTATTGATGGCTTAAAGTTTTTCTCCTATTTTTGGATTTCTAATCAAGTTATGTCAGATTTATTAATGTAGTGAATCATCTGATCTTCATTAAACAGGTGTAATTTTCATTAATATTAATTATTCGAATTCTTATATTCACTAAGGTGCCGCTGTTTGGGGTGGAATGATAGTTACGTCATCATTAACCTGCAGGCTGCATTCTGCTCACGTGGCTGCGAGAAAATAAATTAAAAGAGTGGAACTACTGCAAAATAATACTAATAAAGAGTGAGGCTATGGTCAAAAAAATAAATAAATGAAAAAAGTGTGACTGCTGAGAGTGCAAGCAGCTAGAGACACTGACCCTCACGGCCAAAAAAACAGACCGGCCCACCATGAATTCTCCCGGTCCTCCCGATTAGCCAATCCGGGCCTGGTGTATATTACAATGAGAGAATGGTTTTGGCATGAGGTGATGAGCTTGCATTGTGGTGATGGTTACGGTTTTCATCTTTAATAAATATAACTTCTTTGTATTTTTGTGCTTTTTTCTTTCTCAGAATTATCAGAGGATCATGAACAGGTATTTTGATTTCTGTTTTCCCCTTTGATTGTGCATGAGTGTTTACATAAAAAAGCTGATTCTTTAAGTCTTTCATCTGTGTGTGTGTGTGTGTGTGTGTGTTTAGGAGTGAGTACACACTCCCAGAACAGGAACTGAGTTCAGAAAGTCTTATCGATGTTTCCAAACATCTGGGCAACTTGAAGTATCAAGTGTGGGAGAAGATGAAGGAAATCTGCCCCTACTGTGAGTTCTAGACTGTTTATTGCTGTGTTATTGTTACACCAAGAGTCTGTTTCTCATTGGACTCATGTCAGTAGAAGGGTCTCCTGATTCAGTGTGTATCTCTACATTTTAAATGATTTGTTTTCTTAAAACGAACTATAAAATATTAAATTAACTATTTCGTTTTTAAGGACTGCTCAGTGTTTAGCACTGTGTTCTAACTAAATCTAAAATCACTGTGTTAAAACTAAATCTTCACCTCTTTTGACTGCTGAACTGCTCCATGATTGGGAGTTTGGGGACACATTTGCATTGACGCAGTAATCACGTTAGAATTGTTTTTGTAAGACCCTCACTATAGAATATCTGATAGATCATTTATAGAAGCTTCTAGATATTTACTAGGGACCCCCAGACTTCATGGGGCTCTAAGTTGATGCTTACCTTGCTTGTTGGTTCAGGGTGTCCTTGGAGTCTTAAAAAGTAAATTAGGTGTTTCATTCAGAAAGAAGGGGAAATGGGTTTGGAGAGAGTTATTACAACCTAACAGACTCCTCCTGCTCTGCATTTCTGTTTAATGTTAAAACTGACAGCTGGAGGGGCGTGGTTAAGTGTGTTAGCCACACCCAATACCTCAGACAGACCTAATCAGAGAATTTAACTGTAAACAAACAGGATGAGCATTTTCAGATTTCAGTTAAAGAGCAAACAGTTTTTGTTTTTAATGACCTGCACAGATGAATTTTTCACCACAGAACTAGCAATGTGAGCTAACAACTTCAATTTGGTTGGTTATGCACTTGCATATCTGACTGTTCGCTCTTTCCTTCAGACCCGGTGATCCTGAACCCAAACACTTCTGCACCACAGCTCTCTGTGTCAGACGATCTGACCTCTGTGACCTCATCAACCCATCGACAGAACCAAACCAGCGATCTTCCTCTGCACAGGAGCCGTGTGGTGCTGGGCAGCGTGGGATACAGTGATGGAGATCACACATGGGAGATTGAGGTGGGAAAAAGTCGACACTGGAGCCTCGGAGTGTGTCTTGAATTGAAGGGAAAACCCATTACGCAACCGTTGATCCCTGCAAATGGCTTCTGGGGTCTCAAACGTGAGGGATACATGTACCACTTGATGACCGCTGAGGCGTGTGAAATAAACATTAAGAGAAATCCTGAGGTAGTGAGAGTAAAGCTTGATTATGTGTGTGACGACACAATGGAAAAACAACGCTGGAGGAGGGTGAGCTTTATTGATGCCAGCTGTGATGCGGTTATTGAAAGATTTTCTAGAGTGCCGCTGCAGCATAAACTCTTTCCCTTTGTGATCCCAGAAGATCAGTCCATCCCGCTGCGCATCGCTCCGGCTAACATTATTCTGACCGTTGAAAAGAAAATGTCCTTCATGGAGAGACATGAACTCTTGATTAGGGTCTGTTTTGGTTTTGTCATGCTTATAATAATGATTCTCTTACCGAAGAATGAGCAGCGAGGCAAATAAAATATGAGTGCAATAGTCACACATACTGTAATTGTAGCTCAGATAACTTACAGAGAAACGTGCTTTGCACCTAAAAATGATCCTAAAGCATTCCCGTGTTTTATATACTGTAGTCAGCATTTGAAGTGGATCAAAACCTTTAATCAAAGTTGTCCTACAATGTTCGAACAACACCCGTTTCTTGTCTTAGGACAGTGGTTCTCAAACTGTGGTACGTGTACCACTAGTGGTACGCAGGCTTCCTTCTAGTGGTACGCGGAAGAATGAACACATTTCAAAATGTATTAAAAATGATGTATATAATATGCCATATATGACATATAGCCTGTATTTCTGAGGTAATCTGCCACGTTTTTTTAACTGTGCAGAGTTGTAGCTGCTTTACTGGGTCTACTACGCTACTGTATTTCAATACTGCTCATTTTGATGGTACTTGGAAAGACATTTTTTCTGGGGTGGTACTTGATGAAAAAAGTTTTAGGACCCCTGTCTTAGGACAATTTAGGAAAAACTTTTTGATGTTGATGACTGTATGTGATCACATATGTGGTGTCACTATTACAAGGCCTTCATTCATTCATTTCCCTTTGGCGACCCCTGAATAGGGATGCGACGGTTAACCGATTTCACTATTAACCGCGATTTACTTTGTCACGGTTAATTAATCGTAAAGGCTTCTCAACACCGTGTTCTTGCACGGAACAAAACTGCAGCAACTAAGCAAAGTTATGCCCACGGTGAGCTAGTTTGTACATCGAGACTAATAACCACACTGGACTAACTATGACTGAGGCTATTAACTAAGGCATGCTCGTTGAAGTTCGTTATTTCCAATGGAGGGATGTGCACGCAACGCGTTCACGCTTTTCAGGTGCACCTAATTGCGATGACAAGGGGGCTTTTGTGACCGGGGAACTGCATACGGCTGAAGTTTGAGGAGGAAGGAGTGGAAAGTACACCCACTTTAACCCACTTACAAATAATGGCGCCGATGAGAGCGATCATGTGGCGAGTGTTGATCCACCAGCTGAGATCAATTGAGTGTTTTCAGAGAGATTGCTTAAAGACTCAAGCCTGTTTCACTACGCAAGCGTGAGAAGCTAGTGTTTTTTTTTGGCCTCCATGTTAACAGATTAGAGCTTTCATACTTCACACAGCAGCACGTCAGCGTGAGCATCACTGAAGCTGCAGTGCCGTGACAGTTTTGGCGTTGGTCTATTTTTGCTGTGCTGCACGCGCTCAATTAAAGTGGTAATGCATTGATAATGACCAAAAACAAATTGAATGACAGTAAAAGTAGCAATTTTACCCTATAAATGCATCAATAATAATAATAATAATATTCACTGATATTTATATAGTCAATCAAATGAACTTTAAAAACGTCAACAAATATTTATTTAGGCCTGAACTACAAATACAAATTTAAAATAATTTTAAACTAGCGGGGTTTTGAAATCAATGAATGCAAATAATCGAGATAACCATAAAACTGTGATTATTTCTTAGACTATAATCGTATACCCAAAATTTATAATTGCATCCCTATCCCTGATGAACCGCCAACTATTCCGGCATATGTTTTACACAGTGGATGCCCCTCCAGCTGCAGCTCAGTACTGTCAAACATTACAGGGCAGTTTCAGTCTAATCCTGTCTTCTGTTCAGTTTTCACATTGTGTTGGAGGAGGGACTTTGTTTTCACAGAACTAAAATAAAATCAAGCTGTTAATTTTTGTTCTTAGTTCACTTAAAAAGGACAAATAAATATCTATAACTGCTTCTGTGATACTTTTTTTTATTTTGCTTGCATTTCTTCTGAGAAATCTAAAATAGAATCTCAAGGGGTATTTTATTGGAATTTATTAATTTGTTAGATTTTATTTATATATATATACACACACACACACACATATATATATACAGTGCATCCGGAAAGTATTTATAGCGCTTCTCTTTTTCTTTTTTTTTATGTTACAGCCTTATTCCAAAATAGATTAGATTCATTGATTTCCTCAACATTTTAAACACAATCCCCCGTAATGACAATGTGAAAAAAGGGTTTGAAATTGTGGCAAATTTATAAAATCAAATGTACATCAGTATTCACAGCGTTTGCTTAATACTGTGTTGATGCACCTTTGGCAGTGATTACAGCCTCACGTCTTGTTGAATATGATGCCACAAGCTCTGTCTTTAGGAGTTTCTGCCCATTCCTCTTTGCAGGACCTCTCAAGCTCTATCAGGTTGGATGGGAAGTGACAGTGTACAGCCATGTTCAGATCTCTCCAGAGATGTTCAATAGGATTTAGGTCTGGGCTCTGGCTGGGCCACTCAAGGACATTCACCGAGTTGTAGTTGTGCCACTCCATTGATATGTTGGCGGTGTGCTTTGGGTCATTGTCCTGCTGGAGGATGAAGCGTCGCCCCAGTCTGAGGTCAAGAGCACTCTTGTGCAGGTCTTCATTCAGGATGTCTCTGTACATCGCTGCATTCATCTTTCCCTCTATCCTGACTAGTCTTCCAGTTCCTGCTGCTGAAACACATCCCCACAGCATGATGCCAACACCACCATGCTGCACTGTAGGGATGCTGTCAGCCTGGTGATGAGCGCTGCCTTTTCTCCAAACTTAACACCTGGTATATTATAGTGTGTGTATACTGTATGTATGTATGTATATGTATTTATGTGTGTGTATATCTACAGTAGAAGTCAGAATTATTCGCCCCCCTTTGAATAGTTTTTTCTTTCCTAAATATTTCCCAAATGATGTTGAACATATTCAGGAAATGTTCACAGTATGTCTGATAATATTTTTTTCTTCTGTAGAAAGTCTTATTTGTATTATTTTGGCTAGGATAAAAGCAGTTTTTACATTTTTAACACCATTTTAAGCTCAATATTATTAGCCTCTTTAAGCTATTTGTTTTTGACTGTCTACAGAACAAACCATCGTCATGCAATAACTTGCTTAGTTACCCCAATTAACCTAGTTAAGCCTTTAAATGTCACTGTATGTGAAATTTAAATGTCAGCTGTATAGCAGTGTCTTGAAAAATATCTAGTAAAATATTATTTACTGTCATCATGACAAAGAGAAAGTAAATCAGTTATAAGAAATGATTGCGTTTGTGCGTGTGTATTACTGAATTCAAAACCCAATCAATTTGATTTGATTTACCAGTTTACTGAATGAGCAGACAAGGACAGATCCATCCAGTGATATTAAAGCCCAAGCAATAAAAATAAACTGTTTAACAACAGAGTAAAGAACCATTAACACCTTGAAGTACAGTAATTTTCCTACAGATTTCAGACTGATCCCCTGGAAACCACACAATCAGCCGATCATAACACAGTGAAAGATAACACATGCTATACCATTACTGATCATTAAATGAATCGATAATATGGTTGAATTAATTTCTGTTAAATGTAATAAAAATGATTACATGACGAATGACTAAAGAAAAGAATAAGAAAACACCCCAGATGAATAGAGAACGCCCCTCATTACAGTGTTTACAGTAGATTGAATAATCATTGTCTTCTAAGACCTTTCCAAAGATGAGTATGTTAATATAAAATCTGATAATACCTGTGTTTTTATTAATGACTTGTATTGAGGTAAAAAGGGCCTTCAGCATGGTGATGTACATGTTTTACTCTGATCACCTGTGCTGTTTCCCTCTGAAGCAGGTTTACTCTTCATGTCTTCACAGTCCAGGAAACAGGTAGAACCTCTTTGAAATGGACGTCCTTTCAATGCACGGCAAGAGTTTCGCCTGACCTTGGAAACGTTGATCTTTCTCCATACGCAAGGTGACCTATTAAAAATATATTGGAACATGTTTCTATCAACTCATATTTTAATGTTAACGTCTGTGAAGCAGGAGTTGCTGCAGACTGTATATCAGTGTGATGATGTATTCCCAACTAAAATGGAATATTGAGTAGGGGGTGGGGCTTTATTTTAGTGCCCCTCCTCTATTATTTCACTAACAGCATATTAACAAGTAAAGGGGTGTGGCTAGGCATAATTTACCCAATCCGAGTCATCAGAGAAGGACCGCTGTTCCAGAGGGGGAGCAGATGGTCAGATTTTGAAGACTTTAGTGTGTGAGAAATCCATAGACTGCAAAAGATTTGGACGTAGTGTCCGTGACGTCACCCATAGGTTGCTGAAGAACCCAAAAGAAGCAGTAGGCGTGGCCAACTGTTGCCATTTTGTTTGTGCGTCATCGTACTAACCAGGGGATACCAAATAAGCGCAAAGAGGCTAAGCGTGAGCAGAGCTACAGACACCTGCTGGCATTTAGCTTAGACTGGCTTTCCTATGGGAGAAACGCTGATTATGCGACTCGCTTGTGTCCTGACCACATGTGCTTGGTTGTTTACTATATTAATAAAGTGTTAAGTCTTTTTTAAAACACTGCTGTAATACATTGAGCCACTAAACATTGGTCTTATGACGTTTTTCAACAAGAGGAAAACCAAATGACTTCCAAACACTTTAGATATAGTCTGTTAGTAAATGCAAGGCTATTGATGAAATCCAGCATAACACTGTATGACAACGCGTCAGATGACTGATCTAGAGCCTACAGCTAATCAATCTGTCAGATTCTGGAGTGCTTTACAGCTCTAAAGAACATTATAAATGATAAATGATCTTAAATAAAACATATACATTTATAGAGATGGTATATACGCATATAATTTCACTCAGCTGGGAAATGGAGGCCCCATGAATGGTTTGTGAGCACAATTAAGTGCACACAGCATGCCATGCCATCTGATAAATGCAGGAAACAATTCTAAAAGGTAGTTGACTGTGTAAAGCCACAGAAAACAAAACAAAACTATGATTTATATGCCGAGCTCAGCAATTAATCAGCCAGAGTCAGCTGAGGTGATGTGATGGCAACCAGCAAGATTTATCTGTCACTCAAGTGGCCAGTCCCTTAATTATGCAGACTTAATATAACCTAATATAAAGGAAAAGGATGAGTTTGAAAATTCACCCCCCTCACAGTTGTCCGAAGCCCTGCACAGTTTAGTTCCAACCCTGCTCCAACACACGTACCAGTAGGTTTCAAACAAGCCTGAAGGACTCAATACGTTTGATCAGGTGTGTTTAATTAGGGTTGGAACTAAACTGTGCAGAGCTGCAGCCCTCCAGGAATTGAGTTTGACACCCCTGACGTAAGGCTAAGGGGAAGGGGTAGATATCCCTTAGAACGAAGATTTTTCAGGACCACACTCAAAACCATGGGGTAAGACAATTTCCCAGAATACACCAACCACAACAGTAGAATAGCTGCACTCGGAAGTAAGGAGATCCACACATTAGTATTTTTTGTCATTATTTTGAATGTTTATAACAAACAAACACATGATTCAATATATTCATAACCGTGTTTCGGAACTGAGTTTGACACCTGTGCCCTACGCCTTCAAGCTAAAGAAAATTGGGACACCCATAGGTAGGGGCTAAGGTGTAGAATTGGGATTGGGCCTAACTGTTAGTTTGCTATGAGGGAATGATGTTCAAAAGAAAGCCCCGCCCCCTACTCAATATTCAGTTTCAGTTGGAAGCGCACTAACATACTGAATTTAGTTTCACACAGACTTAAAAAGCAGCAAATCCATTCATTTTACCTGAGCAGAGCACTTGGAGTGAAGAAAAAAAAATCTAAAGGGTTGTTCTGAGGGAAATTAGATGGCAAGTTCAGCATTTACCTTCCTAAACAGCTCCATAATGTCATCCCTGTGGGCTGACGAACAGAACACATCCACTATGTAGCTGATAAAAAAACTTCCCTCGATTGGATTCCTGTATGCGAAAGTATCTGTGGAAATGACACAACGGCAGGTTAATAAATTCACTAAGCAAACTTTGCTCATAGTCATACAGTGCGTCCGGAAAGCATTGATAGCTTCTTGATATTAGAGCTGTTTGATATTTGGACTAGAAACAAGACCCAAACTCAAAGTAATAGAAGCTTTTTTTTGCAGTGAATATGCGCAAGATGAACAGACGCCACACATCAGTGTTTTCAGTGTGTGTTATTAGCAAACTTACTAGGCATGGTGGACATAAAACAGACAAAGTCTTTCTCCATGTGCACCCACGAGTCCGATGCAAACACAGAATCTTGAGCAAGCACGCCACTGGATTGTCCTGGACACAGAAACGGTTCACAAAATTACTGTTCACACAGACATGCGCAAGCAAAACAACATCTGCGTTTGATCAGCGGTGTCGTACCTCCTCTGCAGGCCTGAATCAGGATAACCTTGGGTTTGTCGATCAGAGCCGGACAGTTCACAGAGTTCAGATGGGAGAAAGTTTCTTCAATAAAGTAGACGTCGTCACTGACACCTACAATGGCATCTTTATTGTCAATTCTAGTCCCGTGAGACATGATGACGATAAAGGTGCTGTCTGCGTCTTCATGTTCACGACGTTTAGAGAAATTCTCGACTGCTCTCCTGATGTCCTGAAAATTAATATAATATTTTAATAATGCTTGGTATAGCAAACAGCCCACTTTAAAAGGGGGAGTTAACAACAAACATTCATTCATTCCCTCTTTTATCAGGGAGATTTATAAATCTTACGCACTTTTCCACTGAGATTTCTGTATTTTATAACTGCGAAGCCCAGAGATCTCAGCAGCCACTCCGCGTTCTCCTCGTCTCTGTCCGCTCCGTTTCGGTTGTGTTGTGTATTGGCGAATTGTATGTTGGTGATCAACAGAGCCAAGCCTTTCCTTTGAGTCCCGCTCCTCGGTGTGTAAATCTATACAGAAACAAATCAGAATTACACAAGATTACATTAAATAAACCGAATCAGAACCCTTAAGATTGCCTCGCAGTGTGCAGAGCTGGCGGATTACTGATGAATCTGCCAGCTCAAAAAATGATATCACTTTATTGTGTTGGTCCATTTGAGTATTAGTAGACTGTCGGCTTAATATCTGCTGATACTGATGACATTTAACAGACTATAAGAAACTTTGCAAGTACATGCCAACTTACACTAACCCCAACCTAAAGCCAGCTTTCCACTGCACATGACATTTGGTGTTGGAATATCTTGCCAATGCCATGCGTGTTCAATAAGAAAAGGTCTGGAGAGGGTTTTCTTCAATGCCAAAAATATTAGCAATTTATTAGATACAAATGAATAATTTGATGACAGAGCTCTGGGTTACATTACCCCAATGCAATACAAGAATTACATTCAAGAGGTTCACAACTAACATACATTTCCTGACTCCAGCATATATACACAACTGATATTAACAGGTGGAGTTTTGGTTTAACGTCACTTATCAGTCATTCTGCAGTCCCTTGGCTCTTTGTAACCCCAAGACATTACTTTCTCTTTCTGCAACCTTTCTCTGCATACCAGAACTGAACAATTACGTGCATCTTTCATATATTCCACACTTCTACAAGCATAGTCTAGACAGCAGTCTGGAACAAACCGAAATTTATTCTTATTCTGCTTTTTCCACTTGTCAGCAGTTCTTCTAAGTATGCAGCACAGTAAAAAAGAGGATGTGTCTAGTCAAGATGTTTTATAATACAAAAGAGAAAGATTGATTAATCAGTTGTTAGTCTAAACATTTTCTAATAAAAAAACACAAAAGTAATAAAAATAAATTTATTTTCTCCAACATTTGGACATGACTGTCGGAATACGCCCCCTTGTGGCAATCGATTTTTCAGTTTTGTCGTGCACCATGGGAGAGAAGCTGATATATTATAGAGCCTTTATTCTCTGTGCGTTCACCATGGTTGAATGAATGAATACTAGAAACTAAACAGCTAAAATATTGAAGGGAATGTGGAAACAACACATAAAATAATATGCTTTATTACTCATTTATGAATAGAAATGCAGTTTTTAATATAGACTTTTTCTGACTCAAAAAATTCTCATCTCGCGCGCACGGATCCCCTTGGACAACACTGAAATACATCACATCCTGTCGGCCGGTCGCATACGGTCTTGTAGAAGGAGTTCAAATATTTCAACGAATCCGCAAATCAAATCGGATCCAAATTTTCCGCATGATGATCGGAACTCCCGGACTACTCTCTATTGGAAATGAATGACTTCCGATCTGTCGCTTGTCGTGTACAGTGGAAAGGAGGCTAAACAGCCTACATAGCAAAGTTTCTCTGGCTCACACATTCAGTTTTTGCTTGGCCCACATGTCGTAGTGAATTTCGGTACATAACTGGACCAAGTCTGGCTTCCATACAAGGGCCAAACATGGACCATATCTGGGCCAAGTCTCAGCCAAGTTAACAACCCTAGTAGCAAAGAATTCTGGCCCAGATTTGGCATAAAGCTGGCACAGCAGGCATTCATCCGGCACTGGCATACAGCATGTGGGCCAAACATGGCCCGGGTTTGGCAGAGGTGGCACCGTTTTTAAGGCGGCACACAAGATTTGGGCCAGATGAAAAACGTAGTATTTGGCCCAGATTTAAAAATTTGATAAGTGGGCCATGTGAGTTTGGCCAGTCTTGACCCACATTTAAAATACACTAAAATCATTTTTGAGTAAAGAAAAAAAATTCTACCAATCAGGTCACTTTTGAAAAAGCGTGCCCATAGTGTGCCTAAAGAGCATCACTCCATGCGTTTATCAATTTCATTGCAATCGTGACACACCAACCTATCTGGCCCAGTTCAGGCCCAGTTATGAGTTATTAACTTGGCTGAGACTTGGCCCAGATATGGTCTATGTTTGGCCCTTGTCTGGAAGCCAGATTTGGTCCAGTCATGTACCGTAATTCACTGCCGCATGTGGGCCAAGCAAAACCTGATTGTGTGGGCCAGAGCTGGGCCAGAGAAATTTTGCTATGTGGGAACCCATAACTGGGCTAAATATGTTGGTGTGCCATGATTGCAATGAATTTTGATAAACCAATGAAGCGTTTCGCTTTTGGCATGCTTTTTCTCGAAGCAACCTAATTGGAATTTTTTTTTTCCTCAAAAATAAATTAAATGTTTTTGAAAAGTGGGTCATTCTACGTCAAACTTACGTGGCCCACATTTAAAAAATTTTTTAACATCTGGTCTAAATACTACTTTTGATATCTGGCCCAAGTCTTGTGTGCCTCCTTAAAGACGGCGCCACCTCTACCAAACCCAGGCTATGTTTGGTCCACATGCTGTATGCCAGTGCCAGACAAACGCCTGCTGTGCCGGCTTTATGCCAAATCTTGGCCAGAATTCTTTGCTTCCTCTACTTATAATCTAATTAGAATTACTTGGCATGTAGATGCAATGTCACTTAAATTCACCAACCGGATTCTCAAAATACAGCGTGACCCACAAAAATAATGGTGATGAAAACCGACTGTGTTGTTGCCTCGGATGTTTTTTGTGCGAAATTCTCAATGGCTGACTGTTGGTTTGGTGTGTCCTGGCTCTTAGGACGCGTGTCCACCGAAGTGTTTTTCTTGAGCTGGGATACGCTTCCGAAAACCACCGCTAGCCAACTAAAGTCGCAAGTTGTGTCGTTACAAACATATTATGTTGAATTAGTATTTCCCAAATCCGTCATTCCAACAAAAATTCGCAAACTGCCTCGCAAACTTCTACGCTTGCAACTACACCTCTGGAGCTGTAGTTAGAAAGAGAGTTCCTGGATGTGTTCTATTACCACTTATCCCCCCTGTGCCCTATTTATTCAGAACATTCTAAACATTTAAACATGTTAAATAAAGCATTAAAGTCACCTCTTTTAGGTGTAATTTGCTTTCAAAGTATTTTAAAGTTTATGTTTACAGTTGCGCTCCCTTCGCAGTGCACTTTGAAAGCATTGATGTCATTTAGAACACAGCCGTGACTTATGATGAAAGCTATAGGTGACCTGTTATTTAAAAGCCGAATGTATGTTACGTCTGGAAATCTTGTGAAAACAAAAAACACACATATATAATAATGCTTTTCATTTATAGTAGGTTATTGATTAAGTATCTGTCCTGTATATGACATGGACCTGCTGGATAGAACATCTCTACAGTGGTTAAAACTGTCAAATTGTAAAAGTAGACTTATCAAAAAAATAAATGGTCTCACTTTATATTAAGTGTCTTTAACTACTATGTACTTACATCAACAAAATAAATACAATGTACTTACTGTGTTTATAATGTATTTGAGAACACTTGTGGTGCTTTTGAGTTGGGATCGAGGTTGGGTTATGGACAGGTTTGGTGGCATGGGTAGGTTTAAGGGTGGGTTAAGGTGTAGGGAATGGTCAACAGTGTATTTACAAATGTAATTACAAACGTTAATTACAGATGTAATTACATACATGTATTTAATCAAGCATAAGTACACAGTAAATACATGTATTTACACTAAGTACATTGTAACAAACTATTAATTCCTGTGTAAGTACATATTTGTTAAGTCCACTTAATATAAAGTGGGACCAAATAAATAAATAAAATAAACAATATCCTACTTGATAATGATAGTAATAATCGTCATCATCATCATTAATATTAGTAATAAAGTAAGATGTTTTCATTTCCCACTGTCACCTAAAGCAGAACTTCACTATAGTGGCTGTCTGAAAGCAGTTCGGACGATTCTGAGTGTGCTCTGCTCATAAAAGTTAATCAAAATACTTGCATCGTCTCCGTGTGCTTTAAGAAGTGTGTTTTTAGTCTCTTGACTGCAGGGAATGATCTGCCGTGGTCTCTGCCAGTCAGCCTGGATGGGTTGGAGATCCTCAGACCCGGCATTGTTGATGGGCTGCGAGATGATCTGCTGGATGGGCTGCGAGATGATCTGCGGGATGGGCTGCGGTTCTTCAGAGTTTTGCTTATTTTCTTGCCCCTGCGACTGAACTAAAGACAGAAAGCACAGCTGTTGTTGTGAATTGTAAAACAAGCATGTTATTCATTTATATTCATGTAAATGTATATATGGAAAGAGTGCTTAAAGGGTCACGAAACGCCAGAACACAATAGTTGAACTGTTGAGAGTCATATATGTGTCCCGCGCTGCTAAAAACTTTACGTATATTTTTGCATTATTGGGTGAACTGTCTCTTTAACTAAAACCAAACCAATTTTTATTTTTCACCTTTCAGCAGATTGGACTCGAGCCGCTTTGCACGTTCGTTCTGCTTGATTTTGCGCAGTGTCTGTACTGTGATTGTCCCGGCATCCTCGCTGTACTGCTGAACCATGCTGTCCACCACATCCTGACGGTCCTTATTCTCCAGCTTTCCCCGAGGAATGGGTTCGACGCCTGGTTTCACACCGATCCACAGCTGCCTGGTGAACTGTTTGAGCTCTGACTCCACAAGATCCTCGAGCACATCAGACAGCAGCTGGGTAATATCCTCCATTTTCTGTCACTAGGAGAAAAAACATCACTGTGAGTGTGAGAATGCACTGGCAGATTGCCGAATCAAAACCAGTCCAATACTGAATCTGAAAGCATGGTCAGGTGCCATATTGTCTGGTGTCACTCATTTAAGAACAGACAACAGAGAAGAACCCATCTCAGGAGAACCGAGGGCTAGTTTGTTTGACTGGTTTTGCTGATATGTCTACAGCAGATGTTCTGGGGAACCCCTATTTGGGCACAAATTTTGGTAATGTGGTTGACCAACAATGGTGCTCTACAAGCCTTTCGACAGCAAACCGTGCCTCACAACACATTTTTGCATGACTCCTGGGTCATGTGCTCCATGTCCATCCTGTTAGATGTACACTTTTGCAGAGACAAACCAGATCACTTAAAAGCCTACTGCAACTATAAAGCTTTGCTTTTGCCTTGCTCTCGGACACACACACCGACAAGCAATTGGGTCACAGTGAACTTTCCATGCAACCTCATATGGCCCGTTTCCACTGAGTGATACGGTACAGTATGGTTCAGAATGCTTTTATGTCTGTTTTCACTGTCAAGGGGTACCAAAAAAAGAAACTGTACTGTACCACTTTTTGGGTTCCCTTTCCAAAAGGGCACCAGCACAACAAATGCATACCAAAAGGCAGAGCTTGAAGCACAGCTGAATGCTATTGGTTTACAGAGAAACGTCATTAGCGCGTGTACAAGCCAGGACCCAGATAGCATACGATCGTGGGCCACTTTAGGCAGTTATGCGGTGCTGGTGGTCTTCCTTCGGCCCAGACAAAATTAATGTGAGCCTGAAGTGGCCCATGTGGAAAATGATACATTTGGCCCAAATGATTGAGGACAATAGTAGGCCGCAGTTGGCAAAATAGTGGCTTAGTCATTTAAGGGTAATCTGGCCAAGTTATCTTAAGACATATGTGGGCCACTTTTGGCAAATATTTGGCACAGTAAGCTCTGGCTATTGCGGCTGTGAGCCCAATGTGGCCCAGAGAAGATATGGCAAAAGTGGCCCAGGTTTTTTAAAACATATGTGGGCCACTTTTGGCAAATATTCGGCACAGTAAACTCTGGCTAATGCAGCCATTTGTTTAAAGTGGCCCAGAGAAGATATGGAAAATGTGGCCCAGTTATCTTAAAACATATGTGGGCCACTTTTGGCAAATATTCGGCTAATGTTCTGGCTAATGTGGCTATGAGCCTATATCGGCCCAGAGGAGATGAGGCAAAAGTTACCTTAAAACATATGTGGACCACATAGACTAAAGTCCCCATCATGGAGAAAAGTGTTTGCTTTAGTTGGGCTCATAGCCCTGAACCTCTTAATATAAGTTTTCTTTTAAAAACTTTGCTTAAAGTTTATTCATTGCAGAAAACAAGCCAAGTAAAAAAGTGAGGCACAACCTGGAATGAAATAATATAATTCACTGATGTTTACCAATGTTTAATCCATTATTAGAAGTAATAAGCCAGATCTGGACCAGAATAAAAGCAAACTGTGGCCTAGAAAAGGGTCAGTTCTGAGTCATTAGGTTGAATTCTGGCTAATATGTGGTATTGGTTTGGCTTATTTGTGGCCCAGATTTGACAAACAGGAGCGGACCACCCTAGAGCCATCATCCCATTCAGTATGTGGTCCAGATGTAAGTGTCTGATGTGGGCCGGATCTAGGCCAATATAAAAGCAAACTGTGGCCCGGAATAGGGTCAGTTCTGGTTCATTAGGTTGAATTCTGGCTGAATACTGCTATGGCTTAATTGTGGCTCAGATCTGGCAAACAGGAGCGGACCGCCCAGGTGCCATCATTTCATATGGTATGTGGGTCGGTTGTAAGTGTCTGGTGTGGGCCGAATTTGAGCCACATGAATTTTGCTAGCTGGCCATTTTTAAATGCACAGCCGAGGCATTACACCGTACTAATCACTGTCTCATTTCAGAGGCTGCATCCTCCGAAGGGTGCATTCGAAGTGTGCTTCGTTATCGCGGCGTGACGAAGGCTGACTCATTTCAAAGAAATTCGAAGGCACCTTCAAATGCAGCTTCAAAATGCGTCCCAAGTAATGAAGAACCCAACCAGTGGATCCTTCGCAACCTCGAACGTCCCAAGATTCACTGCGCACTGATAACGGCAGGATGTTTTAAAAGAAAACTCTGGACTAAATGTTTGAAATAGGTTTTATTTTAATTGGATGTCTAAACACATGTTAAAAAGCAAAAAGAGCATGACGGGTCTTACTAAAGAGTGATTTTACAGACAGTTTTCATTAATATGTGTTCGTGTATGGATCAAATAAATTATATTTCCAGCTTTTATAAACCCTGTTTTGCCCTCAGATCACTTAAAATAAGTTTTAAAATCATCATTACAAATTTGATCATCGCCTATAAACAGCAGCTGTTACGGTTTCCTGGTGATGAGATCTGTCCTCTGTAGGCTAGATCATCTCATTGCAAAACGCTCGGTTCAGCCTGTGTGAACTTCGTAGGACTCCTTTAGAGGATGCAGCCTCTGAAATGAGACACAGCTAATATAGACATATAATAACGAGCCATGGTCAACCTAAGCTCAAAGACACCTTGTTGTCGTTTTAATGAACACCCACAAAGCCAAGAGGAGCAGTATCTGGCGTGTGTCCTGCTGTTGTTTACGAGGCCGTCTAAAATCACGAAAAAAAAGCTCTTTCTAGATGTACTTGAAACTTCCAAATAGGTGTGTTTAAGGAAAGTTGTAGCTAAAATATGCTGTGAACGAGTGTGAACGAGTTTGGGCTCGCCTGCTTTAGATAAGCCTGTGTAGAGAAGCTCCTGAGGGGTTATTTTGACTTTCTCAGACATGTCAAGTGCACAAGTCTCTTTATCTCATACACACTAGGCATGGGATGATAACCATTTTCATGGTATGCTGTGGTCTGGAAACGTTTTTTTTTTTTTTTTTTATATCGTTCCTAAAGTATGTGAGGGTTTTTTTTTTTTATTTAGGTTTTTATATTAGGACAGAAGTATCTCCAGCTGAAGAGATATGCAAAGATGCCGTTTTAAATTGTAAAGAAATCTGTGCTTATGGAAACTAATGAAGACCGCAGAAGTCAATGATTTGTTTGAATTATTTAGCCTGACATGTTTACTGCCAGCTAAACTGCATTTAAAAGCAAGAAACTTTTTTTTTTTGCACTGAAATTGATGTTCAAGAGCAAAAATGTCACAAAACCAGCAACACTCAAGAATGCAGGATTATCTGCTGTCATGGCTTTACAGTCAAGAATTTGAATATAATGGAAGTCAATGGGGCAAAAACAGCACCAACGACAGCATTAACCCTTTTAAAAGGTACACGTGTCTACACGATTTCTGATTTTATGTTTTTTGGTGGGAGATTAGCGACTAATTCAGATGTACAGTTGAATTATTCGCCCCCTGTTTAGTTTTTTTTTTTTTCTTTTTAAATATTTCCCAAATACTGTTGAACAGATTCAGGAAATGTTCACTGTATGTCTGATAATATTTGTTCTTCTGGAGAAAGTCTTATTTGTTTTGTTTTATTTCGGCTAGAATAAAAGCAGTTTTTTATTGTTTAAACACATTTAAAGGTCATTATTATTAGCCCCTTTAAGCTGTATTTTTTTTTCTGATAGTCTTCAGAACAAACCATCATTACACAATCACTTGCCTAATTACCCTAACCTGCCTAGTTAACCTAATTACCCTAGTGAAGCCTTTAAATGTCACTTTAAGCTGTATAGAAGTGTCTTGAAGAGTATCTACACTGTAAAAAATGTCCATGATTTTAACAGTAAAAAACTGTAAAAATGCTACAGTACAAATACGTAAGCTGGTTAACGGTATGTTTCCTTAATATATACGGCGAATAACCGTAAATTGACTTTTCCCTGCATGGCACATCACTTTATATGCATTTTGTTGACATTAACATGGATATTTTTAGTTGTTTCCCCATCATATATGTACATTAGAGATTTATTTTGCATCTAATGTTGATAAACAATGTTTATTTCATGACTTTAGTTTTATGCATGTTACCATACTGGTGTTCAGTAGCTGTGTGAATGGCACTGAGCACCTTCTTTATGCTGATACTCTTTTCTGCTTGTGGGAAAAGGTGATTGTGATGAGCATTGGCTCATTATGTAACTTCCTCCTCACCACCTGCATGTGGATGTGCTAACATGTCTAACTGTGTACCAAAAGATGTGTAGATGTTGATCATTCAAAATACAGACATATTACCTCTATAAATGTATAAAATACGGTAGTTTACCGTAAAAACGAGAAATCACTTTTACGGTTTGTACCGTGTTTTTAACGGTAAAGTACTGGCAACCACAGCTGTCGGTATTTTACCGTAAATTTTACAGATTTATTTTTTACAGTGTAGGATAATATTATTTACTGTCATCATGACAAAGATAAAATAAATCCGTTATTAGAAATGAGTTATTAAAACTATTATGTGCTTTAATGTGTTGTAAAAATCTGCTCTCCGTAAAACAGAAATTGGGGAAAAAAATAAACAGGCGGGCGAATAATTCAGACTTGAACTGTACAGTATGTGCTGTTTCTGTGTGTGCAGTCAGACAGTACAAGCATTTTTGAGTGTAAAATAACTTTGCTAAAGAGCATCACTGCTTTGTTGACAGACATGGATCAGATTTGCATATTACTGCTGTTTTCAGTTTTGCCTCAGGCTGTTGGTGAAAAGACGCTTCTGAAAAAAACAAGTTTGGCTTGTTTAAACTATTTGCCTTCGTGGAATACGGTCCAGACTAGTCTTTTTCTAAGATTTCCAAGATATGCACTGAGATTCTTCTGCATGCCAAGTCTGCATTTGGCACGTAGGCTGTATATTAGTTCATGTTAAATCCATCAAGTGTAAAATGTGCATGTTGTACTGTGGTGATGGAAAGTTATGTTAAATTAATTTCTTGATGATCACATTTGTACTGTATCCTATTAAGGAAGCACATTGAGGCCAAATAAACCTCGAAAGCATTTTCCAAACTTTAAGTAAGCTAAATCACAATTTTACTGACCTATTAAATAAAGTGAAAGTAAACAGATTAATCTGTAAAAGACTTGCAGATCAACACATCATGTAATTATATTTTTAATTCATTAAAAATTGTTGAAGTAAATGTACAGTAGCTTCATTTCTTTAGGCTTACACTCCCTGCAGACCCAGCCTAGATTTTAATTTTTTAATTGAATTTTTTTTGTTTATTAATTGTTTTAATTGTTGTTTATTAACTATTTATATCTTATCTGAAGCAAAATCGAGCTTCTGTTCAGTTCTGATATGAGTTATGGCCTAGCAAATCATCAAGCACATGAATTTGCCCTTACAAAAAGATCAAGCTGTGTCCTTTTGCTCAGCTCACTGAATAACTGTGCATTAATAACACTGTACTGTACATGTAATGCTGCTTTAATTATGATTAATCCCATTAATATTTGCATTAGTCAACAGTAAAGCAGCTTTAAGTGATCTGTATCTTATAAAATGCTAGAAAACTTAACATGTTCTACTTACATGCTGCTTGAAGAGTGTTCTTGTGACTACACGCTCAGTCTCAACTGTCCTGTACTTTTGTCCTAAACCCCACCCCAGAAGGTTTCTCCTGTAAACTCTCACACAGTTTTTTTTATCTCTCCTGCAGTGCTTTTTTCCTCTTTTTTTTCTTTTTGCACACTTCCGCCAGCATGATTTTTCACCAATAAAGAAAAGAAGATAGTTTGCCACCCTTAATGTATAAGAGGAGCTCTAAGTGCATTCATGAACACAGTAGTTGTGAGTAAATGTTGAATCAAGTACAAACCCAGCCAGTCTACTTACAGCAAAGCGAATTAGGAAATGTACAGCTTCACATCCTCATTCTGTGAAATTTAAAACCACAAAATACAGTATTTCTCATACCTGTGGAGACTCGAAAGTCACTCGAAACCAGTTGGTATTATGAAATAACTGTACATAAAGAGTTTAACTTTGTTATGAATGCAATCACAAAATCATAGCATAAGTGAATTTCAATGAATGAATTAATATAAAAAAATAATTCGCACAAATAAACACAGCTAATGCTGCTCCTCTGCATGTTTAAACAATTCACTTGTGTATGTAGCAGTGTTTGGTAAGCCGATTACACTAGAGACGTGTTGATTTTACATGTTTAGTGTTGACATTTTGAGTGAACAGTCAAAAAAGATGAATTATTTTCCTCATTATTACCATCATAATGAAGATTTATGTGTTTGTTGTGAATATGTCAAGCACCAACCCAACCAGGCTACTTACAGCAAAGCAAATTAGGAAATGTACAGCTTCACATCCTCATTCTGTGAAATTAAAAACCACAAAATACAAAATTTCTCTCACCTGTGGAGACTGAGCTTACTCAAAACCAAACACAAGACTGTACTAGTTTAGTAATAATTGTCATTATTGAAAATATGTGTGCAGAAGACCAGCATTTCAAGTCATTTTAGCCAACTTGGACCAAAAACTGTTCTTTTATTTTTTAATTTTGATTGATGCTTACAGTTGAATTCAGAAGTTTATACACTGTATAAAAAGGCACATAACCATTTATAAAAAGTCAGATGTTAATGTGTTTAGCTGGTTAGGCTGGAAAATGACCAGCTAAAACCAACTAAAACCAGCTTGACCAGCCTAGTTTAAGCTGGTCATAGCTGGTTTTGGCTGGGCTCCCAGCCTGGCTAGGCTGGTCAAGCTGGTTTTAGCTGGTCATCTTCCAGCCTGTCCAGCTAAGACCAGGCTGGAAATGACTGAAAACCAGCCCGGAAATGGCCAAAACCCCTCTAAAACCAGCCTGGTCGACCAGCTAAAACCAGCCAACCAGCCTGGTTAAGCTGTTTTTTCAGTTCCTCTGTTGAGCCTGTGATGATGCTCTGCGCCACTAGAGGGAGCAGCTAAGTTTGATTTTTATATCCTGTTAAAGACACCTTAAACCAGGTAAAGTGAAAGTTAAAAGGAAAAGTCGCCATTTCAATGCTTTCCTCTCAGTAAACCTGGACGGACACATTTTGTGGTAAGTTTAAATGGCCTATACTTAATGTAATCTCGTCATGTAAAATGTGCTGCTATTTATTTATTTATTTTAGTCTGCATGGGATTCAAAACGCGAATCATATAGCCTGCTTTGGTATTTCTTTTTGCAAACTAGCGTTAACCAAAATGGCGGAAGTGTTTGCGTTCGACTTGTTAATAATGTTTTTATCCCGCTCTCTTTGTTTTATAAAATGTATGTACTTAAAGACACAATACTAAACATAAATTTAAGGTATATGATCTCAACAAAACCCTATATGTGAGGTTTATATGAGGATTCCGGTACGTCACATCACACATTCTTATAATAGTATTCAAAAACAATTCAGTATTGTGTACTTGCATGCACAGAGATATTTTAATAAATATGCTAATGCTAGGTCTGTTGCCAAAGAGATCGAGGATTGTCGTTAAGCTTGATATTAATTAGTAGTAGTACTAGTATGTCTAAATTCGACACTGCAACATCATTGTTAAAATGCATTCACATGACCACGAGTTTTAATAAGGTATTTTAATATTTTTTATGTCTAGATTTGCATTCATGTCACAGACTTGTGAACTTTATCTCTAAAATAGTAAATTTATATATAAAAAAACGTTTTCTGTATAAACAGAAATAGAAATATATTTGCTATATATAATGATGCTATAAAGATTTAATTATATTTTATCCATGTCATTTTTTCTTTTAGCATTTTTTTTTTGTAATGATTATAATAAAGAAAACAAAATCTGCAGTCTTTTATGATGTTTGTTTTCGTCCAAAGTAAAATTTTAGACAGGCCATTAATGTTTGCAAAGACCAAAAGAAGTTATGAATAGACCGCTTCTTTTATAATGGCTTAAAGACAAAAACACAGATTATAAAGGAGCAATTCCAGCATTATGGATGTGACATTTGCAGTAAAAACTCAAAACATAAATTCATAGAGAAAGTATTCGTTGACATTATATTGAAACATCTGTTTAAATTTCCCAAAACTACTCGCCAAAGAGTTATGGGTTTAGAAAAATATCAATCTGTGAACATATTTTATTTTTTTAAATGAGGAAAATAACCATGCGTTATGGATGTGACAAATAAGTCTGCGAGTTAGCAGCATACAACATGCTTTGTAGAAAACAGCAGAAAAGCATTCATACGAAGGTAAGAGCTAGTGAGCGTGAAATGGAACAGCGTCATAATGCCCCATAGCGTTTGTTTTAAAGACGAAATGCAGCCATATGTATTTTGCAATCTCCAGAAATGTATATTGGTACATTTTCAGAATGTTGGGTTATTGTTTGTGAAGAAAATATATTATTTGTGTTTATGATCCACAGAACTATAGAAACTGTGTAAGTTTTACAAAAAGAGTATCTGTATCAGTGCATAGTCAGAATCTTTTGTATCTGGATCAGATTGGTTCTAAAAAAAATGTTAATGATGCATCCCTAATTTCTTTGTAATTATGGGGTGGGTAATTATTTAACTGTAGTGTAATTCACATTAAGAAGTATCCTTGTGTCAGGAGAACTCTTGTGTTACTCCATATAATGTCTTCAATACTCTTTCAGTAAATGAGAGCAGGTGAACACTAAAATGAGTCAAAAGAAGAGTGAAGATGTTGATTCTGACTCTGAAATGAATTCTGTATCTCCTGGATCAGCATGTGAATCTTTAAAAAGTGATTGGTCTATGGAGAAGACTCCTCCTAACCTTGGGTAAGTTATTTTCAGCATTGACAGAAGAGTTTGTCTGAAATAAAGGCACTTTTCACAACGAGTAAAAAGCCAACTAATTTCTATTAATGCAGCTCTTGTCTCTATTAATAGTTACATTAACAAATCTCTGTATTAATTCTGCAATCTGTACACATGATTTTGAAATGTTCTTCACTTATTATTGAATAAACTAATATCTATAGAGTATTAAAGCTTAATAGTAAGTGTGTGTAAAATGTTTTAAATTGCTCTTATGTAATCATCAGCGACAGAAAAAGACAGAGATCACAGTCTCCAGAACCAAGTGGTGTCTCTAAAAAGAGAAGCAGATCAATGACCCCACCATCGGACTTCAGTGATAAACCAGTGACATTTGACTCGATGATGAAAATAAAATTACAAAAAATTAAAGACCAGCACAAAACCAGCATGAAGAACAAGTATGAGAAAATATTTGAAGGAAACAAACTCAATCAGAATGAAACCCTCCTGAACCAGATCTACACCCAGCTGTACATCATAGAGGGAGAGAGTGAAGGAGTGAATGAAGAACATGAGGTTTTACAGATGGAGAAAACAGCCAGAACAAAACACTCCCAACACACTCCAATCTACTGCAATGACATCTTTAAAGAGGAGAAAGAGCAAATCAAGACTGTTCTTACTAAAGGCATCGCTGGAATCGGAAAAACCGTCTCTGTGCAGAAGTTCATTCTGGACTGGGCCGAGGGAAAAGCCAATCAGGATGTAGATTTCATGTTTGTGCTTCCATTTCGAGAGCTGAACTTGATCAGAGATCATCAGTACAGTCTTCACACACTTCTGCTGGACTTTCATCCTGAACTTGAAGATCTGGAGCCCAAGATTTATGAGGAGTGTAAAGTTGTGTTCATCTTTGATGGTCTGGATGAAAGCAGAATCACACTGATGTTTTCAGACGCTCAGAAAGTTTGTGATGTGACTGAGACTTCATCAGTGGCTGTGTTGATGTCAAAGCTGATGAAAGGAGAGCTGCTTCCCTCTGCTCTCATCTGGATCACCTCCAGACCAGCAGCAGCCAATCAGATCCCCTCCAAATACATCAAGCGTCTGACAGAAATTCAGGGATTCACTGAGCCTCAGAAGGAGGAATATTTCAGGAAGAGAATCAGTGAGCAGCATCAAGCCAGCAGAATCATCTCACACATCAGAAGAGCAAGAAGCCTCCACATCATGTGCCACATACCCGTCTTCTGCTGGATCTCATCCACTGTGCTTCAGAAGCTCCTGGAAGAAGATCAGAGTGCAGAAATCCCTCAAACTCTGACTGAAATGTACATCCACTTCCTGCTGATTCAGATCAACATGAGGAATCAGAAGTATGAAGAGAGAGATCCAGAGAAACTCCTGCAGTCCAACAGAGAAGTGATTGTCAAACTTGCTGAAGTGGCTTTCAGACAGCTGATGAAGGGCAATGTGATGTTCTATGAGGAGGACCTGATTGAGAGCGGCGTAGACGTCTCTGACGCCTCAGTGTATTCTGGGATTTGCACTGAGATCTTTAAGGAGGAATCTGTGATTCAGCAGAGGAAAGTCTACAGCTTCATCCATCTGAGTGTTCAGGAGTTCCTCGCTGCTTTCCATGTGTTTTACGTTCATGTAAGCAGCACTGCAGAAGCATCTTTTGATTCATTAGAAAATCTCCATAAAAGAATCATTGATAAAGCCATTGAGAGTGAGAATGGTCATCTGGATCTGTTCCTGCGGTTCCTGCTGGGCGTCTCACTGGAGTCCAATCAGAGACTCTTCCAGGATCTACTGACACACACAGAGAAGAGCTCAGAGAGCATCAGGAGAAGCACACAGTACATTAAAGAGAAGATCAGAGATGGACATGGACTCTCCACTGAAAGATCCATCAATCTGTTCCTCTGTCTGCTGGAAGTGAAAGATCAGACTCTGTCCAGAGAGATTCAGGAGTTTGTGAAATCAGACAAACAGTCAGAGAAGAAACTCTCTCCTGCTCACTGCTCAACAATCGCCTACATGCTTCAGATGTCAGAGGAGGTGCTGGATGAGCTGGAGCTCCAGAAATACAACACATCAGATGAGGGCAGAAGAAGACTGATACCAGCCGTCAGCAACTGCACAAGAGCTCTGTGAGTGTTTGACCAAGTTTTTAGTGTTGAAACTTGTTTTGGGAGAAATTTATTTACTGTTTGTTTTCCTCTTCTTTCAGTCTTGCTGGCTGTAATCTCTCTGCTCAGGATTGTGAAATTGTGTCGTCAGTTCTTCAATCCTCAAACTGTGTCCTGAGAGAGCTGGACCTGAGTAACAATGACCTGCAGGATTCAGGAGTGAAGCTGCTCTCTGATGGACTGAAGAGTCCAAACTGTCAGCTGGAGATACTGAGGTTCGAGTTTCATATTGTGTGATCATCATTTAAAGTGGGAGATTTAATACTATCTTTAAAAATGCACCCGTTGTGTCTCTGCAGGTTGTCTGGGTGTATGGTGACAGAGGAAGGCTGTGGTTTTCTATCTTCAGCTCTGAGTTCAAACCCCTCACACCTGAGAGAGCTGGATCTGAGCTACAATCACCCAGGACAATCAGGAGTCCAGCTGCTCCAACACACACTGGAGGATCCACACTACACACTGCAGAAACTCAAGTATGTATCCATGGCAAGGCACCACACAAAAATGTATCCCTCCAAGGCTACAATACAACTTTTCATTCAAAACATTTAGTCATCGTTGCTGTTGTTGTTTTAAATAGCAGATTATAATTGCACCAAAACGTATTAAAAGGTAAGTGAATTATAACAGCGCAAACTTTTCTGTAACCTTATAGTGCTGTAGTGCTTTTCTGTTTAACCCTTTGAGGTTATGTGCTGACTGACTGACTGACAGGTCCGTGATGCGTGAGACCAGCAAACAGGATGTAGCTCTCTGTTAAGATGAACACAGTTTCCATAATTATACTTTATTTACAGATAAAAGTCTGTGGCTCTGCATAAAATGACTTTATCTTGCTGGAGTTTATAGCCGTTTCACTTTACTTCAGGACACATTAATGCAGCTCTGTAGGTCTATTGGCGACATTCATAAATATTCCTAGCAAATTTAATAAATGTTGGAGACATACTCACTACATAAACAACCTAAATCGCATTTTGGCAGTGTTTATTTGAGAGCGCACAAGAATATCTGCTCTTGAGCAGCGGATATTTGAGGGGTGTGCAAGAGGATTTGTGCACGCAAAGGAAATTGATGCGCAAGCAAAGAGTATTGCACATAAATGCGATCTTGACCTTTAATACTGCGCTCACGACATTTCTCCATTTGTCATTGAAATAACACCACAGGTAGTTAGATTTGTGTAAAAGGTCTGCCACCACAGCTGGCAAAATTCCTAGAGGAAACATTGAAGATGTAGGAGAGACTGCTTGCTGTCTCAAGTTATCCAGAGCTTTATGAATTTACAAATCTTGAATATCACAATAGTATTAAATATTACAATTGTAACAACATAGACAGCAACAGTCTTGCACAATCAATACCCAGCTGATTCAGTTGTTCATAGTGACATAAAAGAGAGCACTGCGCTGCTTTTATCCTTGTCAACGTAAAAGACATTGAGGTGCGCCTCATGTTTTTGAAACGGAAAATCATGTTTGCTGTGATCAGGCCTTTGTTCAACTGCAACACATATTTGTTAACTCGCAGGCAGGGCTGGCGCGTCCATAGAGGCGACCTAGGCATCCTCAGTTATATCCGTGCATAGGGCGGCA
Source organism: Danio rerio (assembly GCF_049306965.1). Classification (NCBI taxonomy): domain Eukaryota; kingdom Metazoa; phylum Chordata; class Actinopteri; order Cypriniformes; family Danionidae; genus Danio; species Danio rerio. The sequence continues at coordinate 61,348,119 of NC_133176.1, forward strand.
GAATAGAGAGCGCAGTGTCTGCGACACCTCCCTCCCTCCCTCAGCACTCGCGCGTCCTCAGTTATATCCGTGCATAGGGCGGCAGAATTGAGGTCCGCGACACCCGGGCGTCCTCAGTTATATCCGTGCATAGGGCGGCAGAATAGAGAGCGCATTGTCCGCGACACCCGGGCATCCTCAGTTATATCCGTGCATAGGGCGGCAGAATAGAGAGCGCAGTGTCCGCGACACCTCCCTCCCTCCCTCAGCACTCGCGCGTCCTCAGTTATATCCGTGCATAGGGCGGCAGAATAGAGAGCGCAGTGTCCGCGACACCCGGGCAGCCTCAGTTATATCCGTGCATAGGGCGGCAGAATAGAGAGCGCAGTGTCCGCGACACCCGGGCGTCCTCAGTTATATCCGTGCATAGGGCGGCAGAATAGAGAGCGCAGTGTCCGCGACACCCGGGCAGCCTCAGTTATATCTGTGCATAGGGCGGCAGAATAGAGAGCGCAGTGTCCGCGACACCCGGGCAGCCTCAGTTATATCCGTGCATAGGGCGGCAGAATAGAGAGCGCAGTGTCCGCGACACCCGGGCAGCCTCAGTTATATCTGTGCATAGGGCGGCAGAATAGAGAGCGCAGTGTCCGCGACACCCGGGCGTCCTCAGTTATATCCGTGCATAGGGCGGCAGAATAGAGAGCGCAGTGTCCGCGACACCCGGGCGTCCTCAGTTATATCCGTGCATAGGGCGGCAGAATAGAGAGCGCAGTGTCCGCGACACCCGGGCAGCCTCAGTTATATCTGTGCATAGGGCGGCAGAATAGAGAGCGCAGTGTCTGCGACACCTGGGCATGCTCAGTTATATCCGTGCATAGGGCGGCAGAATAGAGAGCGCAGTGTCCGCGACACCTCTCTCCCTCCCTCAGCACCCGCGCGTCCTCAGTTATATCCACGCATAGTGCGCTGGAAAAGAGGTCCGCGACACCTCACTTCATTTACATAACCGGTCACTTTTGTTTTCACATTGGGGTTGAGGGCAGTATGATCGTCCTCTGCCTAGAGCGGCAGTTTGGCTTGCTCCAGCCCTGCTCGCGGGACGATAACGTATGACCACACGTGCCTATAGACATATTTGCCAAAGAAGCAAAATGGAGGAAGAATATTGCTGTTTGTTACAGCCGAGTCGATGCCAAAGCAGCGCTGATGCTGATCGCCTCCTGGATCTGCGTCATAAACACAACAAATAGTCTTTAGCTTTTATTTTACAGCTTCTAAAGCATCTATGCAAATTAATGCAATATCATATTTAAACAACAAAACTGCTTACCAAAAGTCAACATATGCATAATCTTTTCATCACACAATGCGCACACTTGAACCGCAAGTGAGGAAACCATATATCAAGACATAATCTTTAAAGTAATGATTTATATTAAAAATGTAAAAAGGTTTTGTGATGCAGATTTTCCCTGGAGCGAGCAATTTGAGGAAATCTGCTATTTTTATTTGACGGTAGTCGGAAGACTAAAACATATGATTGGAAAAAAACTATGCCCGTTCTTAAAAAGGATTAGTCAGTGTTTTTGTTTTGTAATATAAATTAATCATTTAAGTGAAAAATAATTTAGGGCAGGCCTATTTATTTTATTAATTTTATTTAGTTTATTCTGTTTTTCTATGCTGTTGGAAACACTGCATGTGCGTGACGATTCTCTGTTTTTATGTTCTGTTATTAATATGCTAGCATGTTAAAATAAATCAGTATTTTAAAATGCAATATTTAATGTGTCAGACACAAAATAGACACGTCAATTTAAAAAAAAATTAATAAATAAGATTAATCTGACCAGTTATTCGTTAATATCAAATTAACGAGCGGCGGTTGTAGGTTAGCAAAATTAACCGAAATGAGCATCCCTATATGTAACTTTAACTTAATTCAATTAAACTGCTTGGTAAAACCATCAACACATTTGCCTTTATTTATTAACTAAAGTACTAAGAGTGTTTATTGTGTTTGTAGTTCTGCTCGACAGAAACTCTATTAGAGCTGGGTCAGCTACACTGCTGCTGGAATTATTTAAAAGGGGATTATCATATTGTAGAAATGAAATTTAACAAGTCTATAAATATAATTTAATACTTTTACTTGATACTTTATGAACAGAGTTATGGTCTGCAATTGTGCTGAAATTTTTTTTCATTTCAAATATGGAATTAAATCACACATTTAAATTCATTTAATTAAAATTCATTTAAACTCATTTGAATTTTTGATGTGTTAAGAGGTGCGTGAGACATGATGTTGGTATAACCAACATGGCTTATCTTAACTTGTGCTGCATTTCAAACAACTCTGGCGCCCCATTCACACAGGACATCAGTGTCAACACTTCTCATTCACTTTGAGTTAGTGACGTCAGGCATTGCAGAACTGCATTGTGGATCCGTCGGCACCGCTTCAGTGATGTTGCTCGCTGCAGAAGTTGGGACTTTCTCAACTTTTCAAGTGCCGACGGAAGCGTCAGCCAATCAGATCGCTGTATGCAAATACACCAGCTAGACAGTGGCTTATTGCTGACTAATTTCATTGGCTGATGCTGCTATGACGATCGCGTCAGCCTCAACTTCAGACACGCCTTCAGTCAAGCGCTGAGGCTGAAGCCCTGTGTGAATCAGGCATGAATTGGTCTTCGTACTTGGATATTACATCTGGAATGCTGCTAGAAGACAGACATCTGCCCTTTGAACTCGTGGCAGATTGAGCAACTCCGACCTTAGCTGGAATGCATCATTTGACATCACTTTTTCCGTAATGCATCGGACCTCTATACATTTCAGCTTTTTTCATGTGACAGTCGCATTTTCACAACATCAGCTATAAATATTTCATAACATTTTATGTTATTGTGTTCTAGATTAATTCCTTACATTTATATAGCGCTTTCCTGGGCACTCAAAGCGCTTTACACAATGGGAAGAATCTCCTCATCCACCACCAGTGTGCAGCATCCACCTGGATGACGTGACGGCAGCCATTTAGCGCACCACACACCAGCTGATTGGTGGAGAGGAAACAGAGTGATGAAGCCAATTATGATATGGGGAGGGTCAGGAGGACATTATGGACCGAGGCCAGTGGGCAGTTAAACTTTTTAACTCTTTTTCGAAGGACATCTTGGGATTTTTAATGATGTTTTTCTCAGCGTCTCCCAGCTTCCCTGCTGTATTTATGAATTAGTCTATGCGTTGTATGTTTTGAAAACTGATCTCATGCTGTCTGAGGAAGTCGGATTGCACAGATGAAGGAATGGCTCATTTGCCTTATTTTCCATGACTCTGCTAATTACAAAAATGGATGGTAATTTTATTATATGATGAGCTTGATTAACTTTGATTAGGATGGTATCACTGGACACTGAAAATGGAGCTGAAAAAAACAACACTAACCATAAAAATCTGAATATCTAGGTCATTCTGTTGACCCTACCATGTGCTCTCTGGGGTGACTCCTGTAGTGTAAAGTAAAGAATTTAAGATTGTTTGTGTATCTGGTGCAAATGCCTGTAATTTCAGTGAGACAAATATTAGTAAATCACATGACATGCATATAGGGTCAGGTTCAAAAATCATTGTCAATGTGTTTTCAGCACTAATTCTTCTCTACATGTCTATTAAATCACTAAAGCTTGCATGCCAAAAGATAGTAAATTATGTTAGTAAAAATGTTAAGGAATCTGATCCTATGTCTTTGACCACAACCCTGAGCCACCGGCTGGAAACCCTCCACATTGCAAACCTTAATGAGTGACTGCATCAGGCTGACTTAATATGCACGGCTCATTGAAATGCAGATGTGGCTGCTCATCTGTGGATAATTTTAAAGGCTGGTGTTACAACCTCAAGGCTAATGTATTAAAAGCTACTAAACTTAACATTTAATTTTCAAGTTTAGGTTTTTCTTCAAAAATAGTATGGTTATATCTACTACTGAAAAACCATGTTGTACTATTTACCATTGTTTTTGTTTCCATTTAGTTTAGATGGTGGAGGACACTTCAGGATCACATTAGGACTGAGAAAATGTAAGTCACACACACTACTCCAAAAGATATATTCCACAGGTTTGCATTATTTACAGGGAAAGTTTTGCACTTTTACTTTCTAAAAATATAAACTCATTCTACATGATTTATAAACCTTTTAAAAATGGGAACATGTGCAATATCACCTGTCACCTGTTCCAGTAATACCTGTATCATACCCGTATATTAATTTGGGTCCTATAATTTAACAGAAACACACACACAAAAATCATGTCATTATTTGTATTTACTTAAAAAAAAACTTAATGTTACAATTTTGTAAAGTAATTTAAGGGTTTATTCCCTCGAAATTTTGCCTTTCCATCACTTGATTCAATGCATACTTCAAAATGTGCATTAACACAGGTCAAAATAGAAACTCTGACTCTTTTTGTGTACAGATGCCTGTTTTCTCACACTGGATCCAAACACAGCACACAGTCATCTGGTCTTGTCTGACGGGAACAGAAGAACAACACATATAAAAGATCTTCAGTTGTATCCTGATCACCCAGACAGATTCGAGCACCACGAGCAGGTTCTGTGTAGAGAGACTCTGACTGGACGCTGTTACTGGGAAGTTGAATGGAGGGGATCGACCTATATAGCAGTGGCCTACAGAGGAAACAGCAGGAAAGGAGGAAGCGACTGTCGGTTTGGACTCAATGAAAACTCCTGGAGTCTCTATTGTTGTGAGAATATTTACATTGTCTGGCACAATAATAAGAGCACAAACATTGCCACTCCTTCACCCCAGTCTAATAGAGTAGGGGTGTATGTGGACGTGCCGTCCGGCTCTCTGTCCTTCTACAGCATCTCTAAAACACACACACTCACACACTTATATACAATCAACACCACATTCACTGAACCCCTTTATGCTGGATTCAGAGTTTATCCTGAATCTGCAGTGTCTTTGTGCTAGATTTAACACACACACACACACACACACACACACACACACACACACACACACACACACACACACACACACACACATTAAAGACATGAAGCACATTCACAACAAGACTGATCACACATCTGTTTAACTGTGCCTTTACTGAATGAGCACTGTGCAACAGCCCACAGATCACACTTTTATGTCTTTCTTTTCTTTTTTCAGTCATTTATAACCTGCTTATAACATTTTAATCTGTTTATATTGATTTTTTATTTATTTTTTGCTTTTATTTCTTATACTTGTTTCTATATTATCATTGATGTAAAGCACTTTGAATTACAGTGCTATGTAAATAAACTCGCCTTGCCTTGGTTTATATTTGCAGAAGACTTTTATTTTGCATCTACAAAGATTTTTCCCTTATGTGTAAGTGAATTGGCTTCAGATGTGCAATCTATGCAACATTCAATCACAGGTGACACAGAAAAATAACACCAGTGGATAAAACTTTTTGTCATTAATTGTACATTCATTGTGTGAAATTGTTGATAGAGAAACTGTTAAATCACTTTATCTTTATTATTATTATTATTCCTATTCAAATTCAGTATTCTGCAACACATTTTGTTTTAAGATTTTATTTAATACTATTTTCTTTCAAATATTTAGCCAAAGCTGTCTTTTAAAACAATTGATTTATTCTGTTCAATTTCTAAACAGCAAGTTTAAGTTTTTATATTATAAATATGTTTGTATTTTTGTACTTTGTCAAAATGTCATCAGCTCAGGTAAATGTGTGCTTTCATTCAAAATAAAACACAAATATGTAATATTCTGACAAAATATTTGCCTTAATATGTTGCAGCACTTAAAGTATACTAGTAAACATCAGATCAGATTAAAATATTGCTTTAAAACAGTGGTCTCAAACTCAATTCCTTGAGGGTCGCAGTTCTGCAAAGTTTAGCTCCGACTCACACCTGCTCAATAGTCTCTAGTAGTCTTGAACACCTTAATTAATTGATCAGCTGTGTTTGATTAGGGTTGGAGCAAACTGTGCAGAGCTGCGGCCCTCCAGGAATCCAGTTTGAGACCCATGCTTTAAAACAACACTGCAGAAAACAATTGTCTAGTCGATCAAGAACATTTTGGGGGACCAGTCAGTAAAGAGGTATGGGACTATTTTCTTATGTAATATCTGTTCTAATTCACATTGCAAGGAAGCTGCACGTGTTGTGAATACTTTTTGAAGGAGATGCCAGCGCTGCAGTGCTGTTCAACCTGTGATGATGGTCTGCGCCACCAGAGGGAGCAATTCAGTTTTCGTTGCATACCCGGTTTAAAAATGAAGACACCTCAAGAAGGTGAAAGAGAATAGAAGACGACGTTCCGTGGCTATACACGTATTATTAACCTCAGTAAACTTGAACTTACACACATTTTGAGCCTTAATCTCAGAGGAAATAGAGGCTGCTTTTTATATGGACATTAAACCAAATTTCTCAAGAGCTGTTTTTAAAGGGAGCACAAATAACTTAACTAAAATTGTACTTTTAAGTAATCCTCAGGATTTGACAAGTGAGCACTAAAGAGGGCAGTGAATGAACCATCAGATTTGTTATGGAAGGCAGTTACTCTAATGAGGACACTAAACACTGCAGTCTCCCAGGCAAGTTTATAGGCTGTATAGCACCTTTCATACACAATGGTAATTCTAAGTGCTTTTACATAAACAAGTAAACGAAAGAAGCTGTATGAGTTCTAGCAAAAACATGGCGAAACATCTTTGCGAGGGAACGCAAAAACTTTAAAATGTACATTTTCCTCCCACCCAGTTTTTCCACCATAGTCACGCTCGTCTCTTCAGGGTCTCCGTAAACATGTGATGCTCTGCTAGAGGGAGCAGTTTAGCTTGATTTCACCCTGTTCAAAAATAACGACGACACACCTCAACCAGGTGAAGAAGTGAAAGAGAAAATGGTAGAAGACGAGACTCCGTATCTTTACGTGTATTATTAACCTCAGTAAACTTGAACGGATACACATTTTGAGGTAAGTTTAAATAGCCCATTCTTCATGTACCTTTACTAAAAATGCGAATTAGCTGCGTAGTTACTGCAAACTAAATCAAAAATGAAAGTGTTGTCCATCGTGTTTATGCAATGTTTTTATCCCACTGACTTTGTTTTATATTGAAAACATGCGTACCAATAGCGTACTGTAATACTGAAAAATCCCAAGGTATGTGGTTTAACTTTACCATTTCGCGTAACGTCATGCGAGCAATGCAGTGCTGTTTAACCTGTGATGATGCTCTGCACCGCTAGAGGGAGCAGTTTAGTTTTATTTTAGTTTGTTTAAAAATAAAGACGACACACCTCAACCAGGTGAAGAAGTGAAATAGAGAGTAAAACGACGACATTCCGTGTCTTTACACGTATTATTAACCTCACTAAACTTGAAAGGACACACATTTTGAGGTAAGTTCAAATAGCCTATTCTTCATGTCTACGTCAAATGAAAATGTGCTGATTTCTTGTCTTTTCATGGGATTTAAAATGCGAATCATTTAGCTGCGTAGTTATTCCTTACTGCAAACTTAATCAAAATGGCGGAAGTGTACTCGACATTTATTTGTGTAATGTGTAATATAACAAGCTCGGACTTTTTTTCTGAATTATATTAATAATTTCGTTTACAGTAATGCATTTTTTTTTTTTTGCAAATTACAAATAGTGAAATTATAATTAAATTATAATGTATAATTTATACATTAGCGGCCTATGACTATCAAAACACTGTTCACAGTCAAATAAACAGTGCTAATGTTTTGAAGTCATACTTGCGATTTTAAGACGAATATTCAAAGTACCATAGTAAACAATAGAGAGCGTTTCACAGGTTGTCTCTGAATTAATGTGCGAATGTAAAACCAACTGTTCTTCAATTGCACGCACTGTATCACAGACTTTTGAACTTTAGCTGTGTAGGTGTAAATAAAGAAATGTATTTTCCATAAACAAAAAATATTTTCTATATGTATAATTTTCCTGTAAAAGTCGTTTAATTAAGTTTTTTGCGCTTTTTTATAAGCAATAATATAATAATCATTAAAATCTCTTCTACGATTTATTATTAGGCATATTTTGGTTTCACCAAATTTTTTTTTTCCATTTGTTCCTGTTTGTTTGCTTCAGTTTAAATAAAAGTATTGATGGCAATGTTTGCATGACCAGAAGTTGTTTTGAGTAGACGGCTTCTTTTACAATGTTTTGTTAAATATAAAAAAACTTAAAATGAGAAAAAACAGCACAGTGTAATCAATTGGAAATAAAAGAGCATGGATTAAAAACCCTCAACTAACCAACTGTTTTGGCGCAAATGAGTTCTAAATTAAACTTTAATGTTATTATTATAATAATTGTTATTATTACTATTATTACTATTATATTAACCTTTTTAAACTTCCTTCTTTATATGGGGTTGCTAATTATTAAACTCTAGTGTCACATTAGGTTGTAGCATTGTGCCAAGAGATGAATTTCCAAATATAATGCTTCTAAAATCAGTGTCTCAATATTCTTTCAGTAAATGACCGAAGGTGAACACTAAAATGAGTCAAAGGAAGAGAGAAGATGAGGACGCTGGCTATGAAATGAGTTCTGCATCTCCTGGATCAAGCTGTGTGTCTGTGAAGAATGATCGGCTCATGGACGAAGATCCTTCTTCCCTCAATGATGAATCAGTGAACTCAGCCCCCCGGTAAGACACTGGTCATTTCAGCATTTACTGAGAAGTTTGAAGGTAGTCACTTTTCACAGAGAATAAAAAAATTTAATAGCGTGTTGTAAAAAGTGTTTACCCCCTTACAGATTTTTTTTATTTTTATTTTATTTATTTATATTTTTTGTGGCAGTAAACAGATCTGCTGGGTATAGCTAGAAAACTTTGATAAACCGGAGTTAACACTTTTTCACACTGGGGTATATAGTTTTGGATTTTTTTTTACCTTCATTTCAAAACTGCACGATGCGTTTACTTGTTATCTTTGACTTGTATATAAATTTGTTTGATGATGTGAAACAGTGACAAACATAAAAAAAAAAAAAAAGAAATCAGCCAGGGGGAAAAACACTTTTTTACACTACTTTGTATTATACGATTGAATGTAATATTTTTATTTTCATTAGTAATATAATAACTCCCTTATAATGTTTCCATGCTTAATTAGATTAATAATTTTTAAAGGATTAATGAAGTGACACATTTAGATGGTTTAGATGCCACCTATTTGTTTAACAACGTAATTTCCAAAACCTTAAAAAGTCTAATTAACTAATTAAGTCTTAATTTTAACTTGGTATATTATAATTTCAACTTCAGCTCATAATTTCTTTTCTGCTAGGTCGTAATGTCGTAATGTTTAATCTTGTATCTTGTAATTTTGAGTGTTTAGGTAATAATTTAGACTTTTTAGTCTAAATTTAGTTTAAGTCATGGATTTGACTTTAAGTATGATTTTTTTGTTTGTTTTTTGTATTAGACAGAAACAGTCTTCCACATATATATCTTATTTGGCATGCAAATTATTTTAGATCCAGGCTAAACATCAATTAAACATGCAAATCATCATCTTAGGAGCCCAAGGCAGTCTCCACAATTGCTGTCCTTAAGTCTGAATGAAACCTCTATTTTTGTCAAACAGATATGTTCAGGGCATTATTCAAAACGTATTATTGTGTACGACATACACTCCCCCTCCCCCCAACATTTATTTTGCCTTTGTAAATAAACAATATGGCATATTTACCATTCTTTTCATAAGGATAGTCTACAGACATGTGCTGTGTCTGTTGTTAATGCTGCAAAATGGAGCAAACAACTGTCAGCTGTGACCTGCCATTGCTTATGCATTTGCACCTGTATATCTGATGGTCATATCTCCCATAAATGAGCACTCTCACATATTTTTATTATTATTATTTTTTACTTTTTTTTTGAGAGGAGTAAAATTTATATATGTGGTTTCAACAACCGGATGCATTTAGACTTGTCTTGTTTTATATCCATTTCGAATGTGTTTCGGAGGGCATTTACACCTGTACATATCAGTATTGGATGGCTATCCAATCACAAAACAACACATGAAGTGATCAGGGGTCTGTTCTTTGTACGTGGATTACTCAATTAGCTGGATTTGGAATTGGAATTGTTGTCGATTTGACATGATCCAGGATCGTTTCGTTCTTCAAAACTAATTCGAGAGTTGTTGTCACAACATCAGGTCTGGTAGCTCAAACCTGTTTATACACACATATATATATATATATATATATATATATATATATATATATATATATATATATATATATATATATACACACACACACACACACACACACACACACACACACACACACACACACACACACATATATATATATATATATATATATATATATATATATATATATATATACACACACACACACACACACACAGATATAAATATATATATATATATATATATATATATATATGTACACACACATATATATGTTTATATTTTAAAAAAATATAGTATAAATATAATTATAAAAGAAGTCACGTGGTGGTTCTCCCAAAAGGGTTCAAAGAAAACATTTATTAATATGGACTTTTTAGACACAAATGAGTACTATTTTTACAGTACCATATCAGCTTCAGTACATGTATAGTAATAGACATGCACAATATATTCAACTTTTTCTTTTTTTAAGAAATAATATTTTCTGCAATCATAAACTAACATGTTTTGACCACTAATATGACGGTAATTTGATACTTTGCAAAAGTTGCAGACACCTTTACCAATATCAAAATACGTTTTTGATGCAAAATTAATTTGAACGGCCAGTTATTCTTTACACCAATTAAGAAACTTAAATAGGCATAGACTACTATAATAAAGAAAATCCGGTCTAAATGTAAAACTAAATAAATAACTAAACACTCTTGACACATGTAAAGCCTGCAGCCCACAACAAAGATAGAAAGTTATTGCGCATCATATTTAACAAATCGTTTCCTATGAATTTGATGTAATTCTGCTTGCATGGTAATTGAATATTAATCAGATGATGTCATTACGCTGCTGTGCCGTCAGCCAATCATTGTATTGCTGATCATGATTTCGAGAATGGATAGATCTGACCTTTATAACACACTCAGCGATCTCAGATCAGTTCATCCAGACATTCTAATCTGATTCACGAACTTGTTTGAAGAACCAAATTAGCCAGAGATCAGTCATCAATATGAACAGATCCAGGATCTGCCAAGTCATCTTAGATCATTTAAGCGAGGTACAAAGAACGAACCCCAGGTGTAAACAGCCACAAAGCTTTATTGAATGTGGTGTGAAAATACTAAGGGCTTGTTACTGGCATTTTTTAGCAACCTTATCCTCTTTTAATTTAATTTAATTTAATTTTTTTAATATAATTTTCTGCCTGTTAGTGCCCACATAATATTTAAATATGACGTCACTGCTTGCATCAATTATGATTCTGGGTAATTATGACATTGTCTAAGATTCAGTATTATAGTCATTTATCTTGCTGAACATGCCATAAAATAAAACACATTAGAGATTTCTGTCAATCTGATGACTGGACCAAAGTTTTATTACCCATAAGAGTAAAAATGCATCCTGAATATAATCTAATTGATTATTTAATTTAGATTTGATTAAGGTTTGGGGAAGACATTTTTACTTTTATTTTGTTTTTTAAATATATTTATATGTTATGTTTTGGGTATGTGGACTGTCAAGGGAGGAGAAAAATAGTTTACATGTACTTGAAAGATGAATGATGTGTAAAAGGTTTTTTATTTGGCAAATATTTGTAAACTAAAGGCCTTAGATGTGTCTAAAATGCTGTTTTATTTCTTTTGTCAGTGTAATCAGGAGGAAGACACCGAGATCAGAGTCTCCAGAACCCAGTGGTGTTTCTCTGAAGAGTAACTGGTCTATGAATTTTCCCCCTCAATTGAGTGATGAACCAGTGACCTCTGACCCTCAGTTAGTATGCATTTATATAATATTTTTACACACTGTAGGACAACTAAGATTAGTAACCGTTTTAAAATCCCACTTAACATAGATACACCTCAAAATATTCACAAATTGAAAATTGTGTAAAATATTTAATTTAATTTTATTCAGGAGGAAAAAGAAACATGAGCTGATCACATCAGTGCCCCACACTTCATCCAGCTATCAGACTCGCATTACACAGTACAATACTAATGCACACACACTGGAGACTGGAGACCTGCAGCTAGTCAAAGACCAGCACAAAACCAGCATGAAGAATAAATATGAGAGATTATTTGAGGCAGCCCACAACAAAGATAGAAAGTTATTGCGCATCATATTTAACAAATCGTTTCCTATGAATTTGATGTAATTCTGCTTGCATGGTAATTGAATATTAATCAGATGATGTCATTACGCTGCTGTGCCGTCAGCCAATCATTGTATTGCTGATCATGATTTCGAGAATGGATAGATCTGACCTTTATAACACACTCAGCGATCTCAGATCAGTTCATCCAGACATTCTAATCTGATTCACGAACTTGTTTGAAGAACCAAATTAGCCAGAGATCAGTCATCAATATGAACAGATCCAGGATCTGCCAAGTCATCTTAGATCATTTAAGCGAGGTACAAAGAACGAACCCCAGGTGTAAACAGCCACAAAGCTTTATTGAATGTGGTGTGAAAATACTAAGGGCTTGTTACTGGCATTTTTTAGCAACCTTATCCTCTTTTAATTTAATTTAATTTAATTTTTTTAATATAATTTTCTGCCTGTTAGTGCCCACATAATATTTAAATATGACGTCACTGCTTGCATCAATTATGATTCTGGGTAATTATGACATTGTCTAAGATTCAGTATTATAGTCATTTATCTTGCTGAACATGCCATAAAATAAAACACATTAGAGATTTCTGTCAATCTGATGACTGGACCAAAGTTTTATTACCCATAAGAGTAAAAATGCATCCTGAATATAATCTAATTGATTATTTAATTTAGATTTGATTAAGGTTTGGGGAAGACATTTTTACTTTTATTTTGTTTTTTAAATATATTTATATGTTATGTTTTGGGTATGTGGACTGTCAAGGGAGGAGAAAAATAGTTTACATGTACTTGAAAGATGAATGATGTGTAAAAGGTTTTTTATTTGGCAAATATTTGTAAACTAAAGGCCTTAGATGTGTCTAAAATGCTGTTTTATTTCTTTTGTCAGTGTAATCAGGAGGAAGACACCGAGATCAGAGTCTCCAGAACCCAGTGGTGTTTCTCTGAAGAGTAACTGGTCTATGAATTTTCCCCCTCAATTGAGTGATGAACCAGTGACCTCTGACCCTCAGTTAGTTTCACTTAATATAATATTTTTTGCATACTGTAGGACAATTCAGATTAGTAACTGTTTTGAAATCCAAATTAATTAACACTTAATACTACTCAGAATATTCACAAATTGAAAATCATGTAAAATATTTACTTTTTATTTTATTCAGGAGAAAAAAGAAACATGAGCTGATCACACCAGTGCCATACTCTACATCCAACTATCAGACTCTCATTACACAGGAGAATACTGAAACAAACGCACTGGAGACTGGAGACCTGCAGCTAGTCAAAGACCAGCACAAAACCAGCATGAAGAACAAATATGAGAGATTATTTGAGGGAAACAGACTCCAAGAAAACCAAACCCTCCTGAACCGCATCTACACCCAGCTGTACATCATAGAGGGAGAGAGTGCAGGAGTGAATGAAGAACATGAGGTTTTACAGATGGAGAAAACAGCCAGAACAAAACACTCCCAACACACTCCAATCTACTGCAATGACATCTTTAAAGAGGAGAAAGAGCAAATCAAGACTGTTCTTACTAAAGGCATCGCTGGAATCGGAAAAACCGTCTCTGTGCAGAAGTTCATTCTGGACTGGGCCGAGGGAAAAGCCAATCAGGATGTAGATTTCATGTTTGTGCTTCCATTTCGAGAGCTGAACTTGATCAGAGATCATCAGTACAGTCTTCACACACTTCTGCTGGACTTTCATCCTGAACTTGAAGATCTGGAGCCCAAGATTTATGAGGAGTGTAAAGTTGTGTTCATCTTTGATGGTCTGGATGAAAGCAGAATCACACTGATGTTTTCAGACGCTCAGAAAGTTTGTGATGTGACTGAGACTTCATCAGTGGCTGTGTTGATGTCAAAGCTGATGAAAGGAGAGCTGCTTCCCTCTGCTCTCATCTGGATCACCTCCAGACCAGCAGCAGCCAATCAGATCCCCTCCAAATACATCAAGCGTCTGACAGAAATTCAGGGATTCACTGAGCCTCAGAAGGAGGAATATTTCAGGAAGAGAATCAGTGAGCAGCATCAAGCCAGCAGAATCATCTCACACATCAGAAGAGCAAGAAGCCTCCACATCATGTGCCACATACCCGTCTTCTGCTGGATCTCATCCACTGTGCTTCAGAAGCTCCTGGAAGAAGATCTGAGTGCAGAAATCCCTCAAACTCTGACTGAAATGTACATCCACTTCCTGCTGATTCAGATCAACATGAGGAATCAGAAGTATGAAGAGAGAGATCCAGAGAAACTCCTGCAGTCCAACAGAGAAGTGATTGTCAAACTTGCTGAAGTGGCTTTCAGACAGCTGATGAAGGGCAATGTGATGTTCTATGAGGAGGACCTGATTGAGAGCGGCGTAGACGTCTCTGACACCTCAGTGTATTCTGGGATTTGCACCGAGATCTTTAAGGAGGAATCTGTGATTCAGCAGAGGAAAGTCTACAGCTTCATCCATCTGAGTGTTCAGGAGTTCCTCGCTGCTTTCTATGTGTTTTATTATTATGTAATGAAAAATGTGGACACGTTGCAATTTTGTGATGTGATGCATGATCTGCATAAGAATGCAGTAGATAAAGCCATTGAGAGTGAGAATGGTCATCTGGATCTGTTTCTGCGGTTCCTGCTGGGCGTCTCACTGGAGTCCAATCAGAGACTCTTCCAGGATCTACTGACACACACAGAGAAGAGCTCAGAGAGCATCAGGAGAAGCACACAGTACATTAAAGAGAAGATCAGAGATGGACATGGACTCTCCACTGAAAGATCCATCAATCTGTTCCTCTGTCTGCTGGAAGTGAAAGATCAGACTCTGTCCAGAGAGATTCAGGAGTTTGTGAAATCAGACAAACAGTCAGAGAAGAAACTCTCTCCTGCTCACTGCTCAACAATCGCCTACATGCTTCAGATGTCAGAGGAGGTGCTGGATGAGCTGGAGCTCCAGAAATTCAACACATCAGATGAGGGCAGAAGAAGACTGATACCAGCCGTCAGCAACTGCACAAGAGCTCTGTGAGTGTTAACTTTTAGTGTTAAAAAATAGTTTGTGTATGGAACTTAATTGTTGTTTTCTTTTCTTCTTGCAGTCTTGCTGGCTGTAATCTCTCTGCTCAGGATTGTGAAATTGTGTCGTCAGTTCTTCAATCCTCAAACTGTGTCCTGAGAGAGCTGGACCTGAGTAACAATGACCTGCAGGATTCAGGAGTGAAGCTGCTCTCTGATGGACTGAAGAGTCCAAACTGTCAGCTGGAGATACTGAGGTGTGTAGTAATATTTGTCTATGTCTAGTATCTTAAGGAGCATCATGATATACTAAGGTGAGTAAATTTGCATTCATTGTAGAGTTTGAGCATACAAAAATCTGTTGCAGAGTTTTGTGAAAAGAGGTGCGATAAAACAAGATGATGCAATACTGATAAAATGAGCAGTCACTTCAGGGAGGTCACATTTTGATCATCAATTGATCTTATACATTAACGTGACACAAATTTGCAAGTCAGAGTTCATCAAGCTTAAACTTTGGAATGCAGCAACATGGAATACTTTCAACACAAGCTTGTTTTCTTTCTGGTGCATTCACATGCATATGAATGGAAATTATTGGGACGAAAAGTGCGATGTGACCGGGGCTTAGAAACATAGTAGGAAAAATGTAATAATGTCTGTAGATGACACGTGTGTCTGTCTGTGTGTGCAGGTTGTCTGGCTGTATGGTGACAGAGGAAGGCTGTGGTTTTCTATCTTCAGCTCTGAGTTCAAACCCCTCACACCTGAGAGAGCTGGATCTGAGCTACAATCACCCAGGACAATCAGGAGTCCAGCTGCTCCAACACACACTGGAGGATCCACACTACACACTGCAGAAACTCAAGTAACTCTTAATCTCAGTTCAAATATTTTGAACAAGCTGTGGATAATATATATCAACATTATAATATAGTGTTAACTCCCTAAACATGATCATGTTCATATACTCTTTATAGTGCTTTATACAGTGGACTCTCTTTAAATTTCTGGGCTTTGCAAAAGCAGAAGTTGTCTTTTTGCAAAAATTTCTTAATTAGTGTATAACAAGAATTTTTTTTTTATTTGCCTAAATGGCATAAGCGAAATTTCTCATTTTAATTTTCATTCCAACAAGTCTTTCTATTTGTATTTTTTTATTTATTTTTTTGTCTTGTTCAGTTTGCACCATGGAGGATTATACAGAATCATGCCTGGACTGACAAAATGTAAGTAGACAATACTTCACAGTTGGTCTGTGCATAATTCATGATTTCACACATTGTGTGATCTCTCTTCTTCTGTTCAGATGCCTGTTTTCTCACACTGGATCCAAACACAGCACATATTCAACTGCAAGTGTCTGATGGAAACAGAAAGGCAGTGCATGTGAAAGATCCTCAGCCGTATCCCGATCATCCCGACAGATTTGATCAACAGGAGCAGGTTCTGTGTAAAGAGCCTATCACTGGACGCTGTTACTGGGAGGTGAAATGGAGCGGCTCTGTTCTTATAACAGCGGCTTTTAAAGCAATTGATAGAAAAGGAGGTAGTAACTGTCGGTTTGGACGCAATGAAAATTCTTGGAGTCTGTACTGTTATGACAGAATTTACTCTTTCTGGCACAACAATAAGAGCACTGATATTATTGCTCCATCTCGTAGTAATAGAGTAGGAGTGTATGTGGACGTGCCGTCCGGCTGTCTGTCCTTCTACAGCATCTCTGACACAAACACACTCACACACTTGCGCACATTCAACAACACATTTACAGAATCGATCTATGCTGGTTTTAAGGTTTATCCTGAATCTTCAGTGTCTCTGTCTCAGATTTAAAAACCTTCTGAAGTTCCTCAAAAAAATAAATATATGTAGGCCCCTTTCGATCCCAATCCCAACACACATGGATCACATACAAAAATTTTCTGAAAATGCTAGCTTTGTGTTTTGGAGAACAATTCTTGCAAATAACTACTTGCTTATTAATAGAACATTGGCTGTTTATTAGTACTGATCAATAAGGCTGTCCCCGATTAAAGATTATCTTAGTCGACCAGTAATCGTTCATTAAAGCCATTGAACTATATGTTGTTGGGAAGCCTTACCGTTAAAATGCTCCGATAAAGTAGATGTGAAAGGGATGGAGTGATTATGATCCCACACTTTTTTGATTTTTTTTTTTTCCAGACATTATTATTATAGGTGAATTTGCCAGATCTTTTAGTTTGCACACTGACTGCACCACTTGTGTATTTTTTCCCTGTGACTAAACAATTAATGAAAATTGAGTCAAACAAGCCTATTCTGGTCGACTATAAATTAGTTGACTATTTGGGAACAGCTGCACTGATGAATGTCTTGTTCTGTATGAACATATTTCAGATCTCTTAATCCTACCCCACACATAAACCTAACCTAAACTGGTCTGAGTATTTCAGAAACTGCTGATCTACTGGGATTTTCACGCACAACCATCTCTAGGGTTTACAGAGAATAGTCCGACAAAAAGGAAATATCCAGTGAGCGGCAGTTCTGTGGGTGCAAATGCCTTGTTGACCAGTGGCCAGACTGGTTCCAGCTGATAGAAAGGCAACAGTAACTCAAATAAGCACTCGATACAACCGAGCTCTGCAGAAGAGCATCTCTGAACACACAACACGGCCAACCTTGAGGCGGATGGGCTACAGCAGCAGAAGAGCACACCGGGTGCCGCTCCTGTCAGCTAAGAACAGGAAACTGAGGCTACAATTCACACAGACTCACCAAAACTGGACAATAGAAGATTGGAGAAACGTTGCAAATAGGTGAACATGCTGTACAGGTTGCTACTAATTTTCAGGAATTTGCAAACAGATATGAACATAATATACAGCTTGTTATTTGCTATAAACAGGAATTACAAATGGATATGTAGATATTTAAAGTTCACAAATGTGACTGCTTAGTTCAGGGGTGTCAAACTCAATTCCTGGAGGGCCGAAGCCCTGCACAGTTTAGTTCCAACCCTGCTCCAACACACTTACCTGTAGGTTTCAAACAAGCCTGAAGGACTCAATTAGTTTGATCAGGTGTGTTTAATTAGGGTTGGAACTAAACTGTGCAGAGCTGCGGCCCTTTTGGAACTGAGTCTGACACCTGTGACTGCTTAGTTAATTTGCACATGATGAATCGCACTCACTGTCAAGTGTCACTGTCTTTTACAGACAAAAACCTCAGTCAGGAGCACGATTATGTCCAAAAACTTAAAACATCTGTTTTATCTTTTCTTCATCTACTAAAATATGTAAACTAGGCATGTTTAACTGCACATAAACAGCTTTTATATAAAGAAGTTACTTGAATTGAAATTGCACTTGTGGTTTTAGGTTTATTGTTTGTTTAAATTATTATTTTACATTGTTTTATTACTAAGAGGTGTGCATAAGGGTTTATGTAAACTTTGCAAACTTTGCTCTGGTCAGCCCTGGATGTGTTCTGTAAATGTGTTCACTAAATGAAAATGTGTTCACAAAATAAAAACTAAACTGAAACGAAGAAACCCATTCATGAAACTAATGAAAACTAAACTGAACATTAGAGTAAATTTAACAATAGTATTACAATAATAAAAATAGTAAACAATAGTTGTGTGTTTTACAAAAACTTAAACTATGTATTTTTGCTCAGGTCAATGAATAATTGTATATAATAACGCTATACTAATGCTATTTTAATTATAATTACGATCAAACACATTTTCATTCGTATTAGCTGACTTTCTTCTAAACCCCGCGCCAGAAACTCGTGTTTCTGATTTAAACGTTCAGTCAAGTTTTTTTAATTTTTATTTTGGTCCATTCTTTTACATTCCCAACATTGTAAAAATATGAATAAAATTTAGTCAATAAATTGTACTCTACTTTTAATGTATCACTTTTGGACTTTGGGATACACTCTAAAACTCTCAAAACTAAAAATAAACAAAGAATACATTTTGTCTCGAAAGTCTAAGACATGCATTTGGGTAGTATGTAATGTCACAAAAGCCAACATTAAATCAAAACACAGAAGCAAGACAACAATATAAACAATGGTAATAGCAAGGGGAAAAGGCAAATTAATATGTAAAATTACAAAGAAAAGAAAAGAATGATTGTATACTTAATATTAGATTAAGTCATCAACTTTTAGATATTTTAACATTTTGAGAAATGAAATTGATCATGTTTAGCTAATTTTTACACATTCTGTGTTGGTTTCTTTTCATTTATTTAATAACCGATACATTTTTAATAGACTAATAGTAATTATTATTATTATTAATAATAATAATAATAAAATGTCCATTACCTTTAAAACAGACATGACATCTGTGTTCAAAGGATAAAATATGCTTTATATATTTTGTTTTGCACTCATTTAATAATTAAATAAATAATAATTAAATGTAATTTGCACACATTTTGACATTACATTTGAGGTTGTAGATAGGTACAGGCGTTATTTAATTTATTAAATAACTGGCATAATGTCCCCTCTTTGCCACAAGAGGGAGCAATCTCAGCTTTCAGTTTTCAGATAAAAAGACGAAGGAGACCGTTCTGGTAAGCTCTGATTTTACTCTTTAAATGAGCATGAAATACGAGTGACGCATCATGCGTATTTACACACGTTTGATTGTAGATTAATTTTAAAGCTCAATTATTTGTCACCAGATTATAAAAAGGCTGCATTCAAAGTATAGTGCGCCATTTACACCTTCTTCAGTAGCAAAACAATAAACGTTGAAATGATGACATTTGCAGTGTAATGAGAAAAAAGCCTCACAACAGCAGAAGATGCCGCCCAGAAACTGTTTAATCCAAATGTGTGATATACTGCATTTATATTGTAGCATTTACAATAGCCTGAAGCCTTCGTGACAGGCCAAAAAAAAAAAAATAATAATATGTATAAAAAAACTGTATAAAAAATCTGAAAAAAAAAAAAAAAAATAAATATATATATATATATATATATATATATATATATATATATATATATATATATATATATATATATACAACGAAGATTGATATTTGTCCACGCAGAGAGCATATTAAAAATGTTTGTTTACAATTAGCTTATTAACATGTATGCCATAAGTCTCCTCTCTGATGACAAATGCTTAATATTTTATATGTGAATACTCTCATATGACTATGATGAATGTGAATTATTGGCAAATCTATTGGGATGATTTTGTAGGAAAGTGTGTGTAATATATTATTATGGCATAGATAGATACATGTACATGTATATGTATACATACATACACATACATACATGTATATATATATGTGTGTGTGTGTGTATATATATATATATATATATATATATATATATATATATATATATATATATATATATATATATATATATATATATRTGTGTGTGTGTGTGTGTGTGTGTGTGTGTGTRTATATATATATATATATATATATATATATATATATATATATATATATATATATATATATATATACACACACACACACACACACACACAGAGAGAGAGAGAGAGAGAGAGAATGCTGTACCAATCTGAATGAAAAAAAAGGATTCTACGTTGTTACTATAGGTTGTCTCAAAGATGTCATAATTTTTCCATTTAAACATGAGGGACGCTGCTTTTGGGTTGTGCTGATGTGGCGTGCACGACCACTATAGGCTACAACATTTTACTCGTCACAGCGGAATCAGTTTCAATTTCAACTTGTTGGCCGTCTCATTCATCAATGACCGAGGAGACGTGAGTATTGCTTTATTTTTTCTTGCTAAATAAGATATGTGAATATTCAAACGAACCCACACTTTCCGTTTCAACAAGGAAGCAATCTGATCCATCATTACACTGCAATATAATTGGCCATAATGTAATTAAAACGAGCGAGTACCATTTCAGTACTCTGTGCAAGGACAGCGACAACATTCTTGACGCCTACTTAGGGAGGTGTTCCAGGCATGTCCCACTGGGAAAGCCTCGGGGAAGACCCAGGACACGCTGGAGTCAAGCTGGAGAAAACTAGCTAAACTTAAGTAATTTTTGAGTGAAATGCTATTGGTGAAATCCTATTCAATGGTCTATGCTAAGCTAAGCTAAAGTCGTATAAGACCATTAGCATCTCGCTCAAAATTGAATAAAGAATTCTAATAAAATAACATGGTACAGCAAAGTTCCTTGATTATTATGCTGGAATTAGAGTATAGTTCCCAGCCAGTGGCGGAGTTAGGCATGGGTTAGGGTTTTTTTCTTCTCTTAAAGACAGACAATATATATATATATATTCATTTAAAATGTTTCAAGCTTCTCAAATTTCTCTCATCAATCTTTAAATAATCAATATAAATTTTCCCCAGAACCCTTTCATTCACATTTCCTTTAAGCTCAACTAAAGTTTTATTTTCTGTTTCTCACGCACAGCTGCTCTATTTAAAGCACATAGGGTGTTTATTTGCAGTTAATCACAATTTGTTTATTGTGTATATTTACCACACTATATGAAGAAACATCACAGCATTAGTAAAAGTTTTTCCATGGTTCAGCTCTAACAGTATTTTTCATCTTGTGAAGTCATGAATGACTCAAATACTGATATAATCTCAAGCACATTACTTAACATTAAGCACAACACATTACATTGGTTACTAGTTCATGCACTTAATAAACTAATTCAGTTTGAAGCTGTGCAATTTATGTATAAACAATTTTATTTTCTGCCTTACAATAATTACATTAAACACCACTAAAAATGAACCTGTTGTCAAACGCCTCAGTCATTTTGATGAAGGCAATTCCCCACAGATTGGAGCATTTATCATGTCATTAAATTGTGTAAGTACATATGCTGGTCAGTTGGTGTTTCTGTGTGGAGTTTGCATGTTCTCCCTGTGTTCGGGTGGGTTTCCTCTGGGTGCCCCGGTTTCCTGCTCAGTCCAAAGACGTAGTACAGGTGAATTGGGTTGGCTAAATTGTCCGTAGTGTATGAGTGTGAATAAGTGTGTGTGGATGTTTCCCTGAGATGGGTTGCAGCTGGAAGGGCATCCGTTGTGTAAAACATATGCTGGATAAGTTGGTGGTTGAACTAATGCCGTTGCTGTTAGTTGAAGTAAAATAAGACTTGTAAAGGATGTTTTTACCCATACTCAAAATTGGTCCTTTGATTTTAACCCATTCAAGTGCACAAACACATATTGGGTGAGGACTGGGAGCACGCACACACACACACACACACACACACACACACACACACACACACACAGTGAGCATACACCTGGAGTAGTGTTGACATATTGCTTTCAGTGCACGGAGAGTATAGTGGGACTCGGTGCCTCAGCTGGGTATTGAAGATAAATTGTGGTTATTTTTCCCAACCATTGATTTTATCGTCATAGCTGTGCGTGTGTGTGCGCGTAAATGTGTGAATGACATATCTCTAGGTTCTTTACTAACAAATTATTGCATTACCATCAAAAACTACAATAGAATTGTTCCTTATTCAAACACTATTATTGTACTACATAAAACTGACGTCACTGCTTTAAATGATCAGTTTGTCTAGTTAACATCTTTATCTTTTAAGGAAAAAGTAAAATGGACACTAAGGAGGACACTTCCTCTGAATCAAGCTGTGATGACCCCACAGAAAATCTCTCTGCTCTTAGTGGTCCAACAATGACCTCAGTCCTCGGGTAAGCTAATGAAGGTTTTGTATATGTCAGATTCATAAACAGTGCTCTCTTTACTGGAATCATGATTTAGCCCTTAAACTTTAGGTATCAGCAATAAGTCAGTTTCCAGAACCTTCTCTGTCACTGTTCCTAATTGATCGCATGATTAACCAACTGTTCAGCATAAGTCTGTTGGAGTTTCATACTCTGTAATAATTCATCTTTTCTGGAAGCATCTAAATGAATCCAGTAGTTATGTCTGTCTTCTTTCTTAAATTCATCCCTGCTCTGCTCTGATCGTGTTATTTTTCAGCAAGAGAAAGAGATCAGCTTCTCCAGAACCCAGTGGTGTGTCTGTGAAGAGTGACTGGTCCATTGATCCACCTCCGGTTTTTAGTGATGCTCCAGTGACCTCTGACCCCAGGTAAGACACCAGCCTTTTTTCAGTCATACCAAAAGATTCTGTCCTGCTCCTGCAAAAATATATATTATTTTCTCCAGCTCCCACCCAAAGTATTCAGTTTTTGTCCCACTCCTGCTCGCAAAATCCTGCAGGTAATCAGAAGTAGTTTTATTTTCACCTCTTCTTCCCGCTTTGCTATTATTTGTTAAAACTTTCTTCCCCTTTGAGTATAAATAAAAAAGAAACGGAAAATTAACAAATACGTTTCATTTTATTCATGTTTATTTAAGTGGAATGATGAACATGGATCAAGAGAAACAAGGAGCTATACAGAACAAATAAGTAAAGTCAGAACAGTTAGAAATAGGGTAATCATTTTGCAATGGGAGAGAGCCCTGAGCTTATAAGATCCTCGAGCCCTGGGCTCCCTCCCGTTGCAAGGCGAGAGGGGAGTTTGAGCTCAGGTAGATCTCGATGACTCCCCTTCTTGCTTGTTGTAGCTAAGTGTCGGATATGTATGCTGAAAGGTGTACTCAAAGTTTAGCTAATGTATTTGGATTAATTGTTTAGAGTGCTTGTTTTTAAACTGTTGGAGGAAACCGGAGGACCCAGGGAAAACCCACGCGACCATGGGGAGAACGAGCAAACTCCGCACAGAAATGCCGTCTGGTTTGGAAAGGAATTAAACCAGGGGCATTCTTGCTGTGAGGCAACAGCGCTGGCCACCATGACACCCGTTTGAAAGGAGGGAAAGTAGGGTTTGGTGGGGGGCGTTTCAACAAGACGAAGATATTGAGATGAGAAAAGTCTGGTTATTTATAGTGAGTTAAGGATCGTCTGATTGGATAATCAGTTATTAGCTAAAGTTGGAACAGCTGTGAACAATCATAAGCACGTGATCCTCTCGAAATTTGTTTATAAATAAACTTCACAAAGGTTGATTTCTCAAGTGGTCAAAGAGAAAAGCATTTGACTTAATCCTGCTTTAAAACATTCGACTGTATCGCTCGTGGGATTCTGTGGAGAGTGCTGTGGGAGTATGGGGTCAGAGGCGCTCCGTTAAGGGCTGTCTCGTCTCTGTATGAACAGAGTAATAGTGTGGTTCACATTGCCAGCAATAAGTCAGACTTGTTTCCAGTGCATGTTGGACTCTGGCAGAGCTGCCCTTTGTCACCAATTCGGTTCATAATTTATGTAGACAAAATTTCAGTGTGCAGCCTTGGGCTGGAGGGCGTCCGGTTCGGGGACCACAGGATTTCTTGTTATTCGCAGGTGATGTTGTTCTGTTGGCTTCATCGAACATGGACCTTCAGCATGCACTGGGGTGGTTTGCTGCCGAGTGTGACGCGGCTGAGATGAGAATCCGCACCTCCAAGGTCATGGTGCTCCACTGGAAAAAAGTGGTTTGCCATATCTAGGTCGAAGGAAAGTCCTTACCCCAGGTGGAGCAGTTTAAGTATCTTGGGGTTTTGTTCACGAGTGAGGGAAGAATGGAGCGCAAGATTGACAGGCGGATCGGTGCAGTGGCAACAGTAATGCGGTCGATCTACTGGTCGGTCCATTGTGGTAAAGGAGGAGCTGAGCTGAAAGTCAAAGCTCTCGATTTACCGGTCAATCTACGTTCCTACTCTCACCTATGGTCAAGAACTTTGGGTCTGACTGAAAAGACAAGATCTCAGTTCCAAGCAGCCGAAATGAGTTTCCTTCTCAGGGTGGCAGGGCGCACTCTTATGGATAGGTTGAGAAGCTCTGTTACTCGGGAGGAGCTCTGAGTAGAGCCACTGCTCCTCCACATTGAGTGAAGTCAGCTGAGGTGGCTCAGGCATCTGTTTTGGATGCCTACTGGACGCCTACCTAGAGAGGTATTTCAGGCATGTCCCACTGGTAGGAGGCCTTGGGGAAACCCAGGACACTCTGGAGGGACCATGTCTCTTGGCTGGCCCGGGAACGACTCGGGATCCCCCGGGAGGAGCTGGAGCAAGTGTTTGGGGAGAGGGAAGTTTGGGGTTCTCTCCTAAGACTGCTGCCCCCACGACTCGGCCCTGGAAAAGCGGTAGAAAATGAATGAATGCCTTAAAACGTGTGGTGGACTTTTTTGCCCTATAATAAAGAAGTTATCCTTATTTGCTAGTAAATAAAAATAGGCCAATTTTCAATATTTAGCTAAATAATTGAAAATAAACTGAATTAACAAAAAAATTAGGCTCACTTAATGTGTCCATGCATGTCATTCACTGCTGAGAGCTGAGAATAATGCATCTCTGCTCGAGTAATATAATGTGTGTATTTATACAGCACATTTATTGTGCATGGCCATACACCCAAAGCACTTAATAATCATGAGGGTGGTCTCTCCGTGAATCAGATTAGAATGTCTGGATGAACCGATCTGCGATTGTTGCGTTAGTTGTGAAGGACTGATCTATCCATCCTTCAAGCCATGATTAGCAATGCAAAAATTGGCTGACGGCACAGCAGCGTAATACATCATCTATTTGAGTGTTGGAATTCAATTATCCATCTGATATATATTTATGTATATAACTTTTAAACACAATTTTAATATTACTAAATGAAAATATCAGCATATTTTCTGTATTAACAAAAGGAAAGTACAGAGGTCAGTGTCAGCTGAACTCATGAGTGTATCTGTAAGGACTAACAAGTCCATGAGCCCAACAATAAACTTCAGAGGTGGACCGGTGAACTCTGGTCCTTCGTTAATAAATTTGTACTTTCAAACTTTACTTTAATGTATAACACTTAATGTGTATAACCATTACCATAAATTGTAGACCTTAGCATTATCATTGTCATATCCTTTAGAAATATCTGGTTATGTTATAGAGTAATTACATTTTTAGGTGGGAAAATACAACAGATCATATCAATCTCATTCTCTATATCTCATAGTCATATCCACATCAGGCAGAAAACAAAAACATCCATTCAGACAGAAACTGGAGTCCTGCAGAGAGTCAAAGACCAGCACAAAACCAGCATGAAGAACAAGTATGAGAGATTATTTGAGGGAAACACACTCCAAGAGAACCAAACCCTCCTGAACCGCATCTACACCCAGCTGTACATCATAGAGGGAGAGAGTGAAGGAGTGAATGAAGAACATGAGGTTTTACAGATGGAGAAAACAGCCAGAACAAAACAATCCCAACACACTCCAATCTACTGCAATGACATCTTTAAAGAGGAGAAAGAGCAAATCAAGACTGTTCTTACTAAAGGCATCGCTGGAATCGGAAAAACCGTCTCTGTGCAGAAGTTCATTCTGGACTGGGCCGAGGGAAAAGCCAATCAGGATGTAGATTTCATGTTTGTGCTTCCATTTCGAGAGCTGAACTTGATCAGAGATCATCAGTACAGTCTTCACACACTTCTGCTGGACTTTCATCCTGAACTTGAAGATCTGGAGCCCAAGATTTATGAGGAGTGTAAAGTTGTGTTCATCTTTGATGGTCTGGATGAAAGCAGAATCACACTGATGTTTTCAGACGCTCAGAAAGTTTGTGATGTGACTGAGACTTCATCAGTGGCTGTGTTGATGTCAAAGCTGATGAAAGGAGAGCTGCTTCCCTCTGCTCTCATCTGGATCACCTCCAGACCAGCAGCAGCCAATCAGATCCCCTCCAAATACATCAAGCGTCTGACAGAAATTCAGGGATTCACTGAGCCTCAGAAGGAGGAATATTTCAGGAAGAGAATCAGTGAGCAGCATCAAGCCAGCAGAATCATCTCACACATCAGAAGAGCAAGAAGCCTCCACATCATGTGCCACATACCCGTCTTCTGCTGGATCTCATCCACTGTGCTTCAGAAGCTCCTGGAAGAAGATCTGAGTGCAGAAATCCCTCAAACTCTGACTGAAATGTACATCCACTTCCTGCTGATTCAGATCAACATGAGGAATCAGAAGTATGAAGAGAGAGATCCAGAGAATCTCCTGCAGTCCAACAGAGAAGTGATTGTCAAACTTGCTGAAGTGGCTTTCAGACAGCTGATGAAGGGCAATGTGATGTTCTATGAGGAGGACCTGATTGAGAGCGGCGTAAACGTCTCTGACACCTCAGTGTATTCTGGGATTTGCACTGAGATCTTTAAGGAGGAATCTGTGATTCAGCAGAGGAAAGTCTACAGCTTTATCCATCTGAGCGTTCAGGAGTTTCTGGCTGCTTTCCATGTGTTTCAACTTTATGTGATGCAGAATATGGACACATCTCGTTTTTTAGATGTAATTCATAGTCTGCATAAGGAAGCAGTAGATAAAGCCACTGAAAGTGAGAATGGGCGTCTGGATCTGTTTCTGCGGTTCCTGCTGGGCGTCTCACTGGAGTCCAATCAGAGACTCTTCCAGGATCTACTGACACACACAGAGAAGAGCTCAGAGAGCATCAGGAGAAGCACACAGTACATTAAAGAGAAGATCAGAGATGGACATGGACTCTCCACTGAAAGATCCATCAATCTGTTCCTCTGTCTGCTGGAAGTGAAAGATCAGACTCTGTCCAGAGAGATTCAGGAGTTTGTGAAATCAGACAAACAGTCAGAGAAGAAACTCTCTCCTGCTCACTGCTCAACAATCGCCTACATGCTTCAGATGTCAGAGGAGGTGCTGGATGAGCTGGAGCTCCACAAATACAACACATCAGATGAGGGCAGAAGAAGACTGATACCAGCCGTCAGCAACTGCACAAGAGCTCTGTGAGTATCTAATCAAGTGTTAGTGTTAAAATAGTTTTGGGTAAAATGTATTTACTGTGTGTTTTCCTCTTCTTCCAGTCTTGCTGGCTGTAATCTCTCTGCTCAGGATTGTGAAATTGTGTCGTCAGTTCTTCAATCCTCAAACTGTGTCCTGAGAGAGCTGGACCTGAGTAACAATGACCTGCAGGATTCAGGAGTGAAGCTGCTCTCTGATGGACTGAAGAGTCCAAACTGTCAGCTGGAGATACTGAGGTTTGAGTTTCATATTGTGTCATGATCATTTAAAGCTTCAGATTCAATACTGTCTTTAAAATTGAACCCTGGTGTGCATTTCTGCAGGTTGTCTGGCTGTATGGTGACAGAGGAAGGCTGTGGTTTTCTATCTTCAGCTCTGAGTTCAAACCCCTCACACCTGAGAGAGCTGGATCTGAGCTACAATCACCCAGGACAATCAGGAGTCCAGCTGCTCCAACACACACTGGAGGATTCTCACTACACACTGCAGAAACTCAAGTATGTGCCCCAGTTATGTTTTTTATGATGAACAGTGGAGCTAATCTTATAAACTAGAGCATGACAAAAATCAATTCATCTTTATTTCTCTAGTGTTTTTACAATGGAGATTGTGTCAAAGCAGCTTAACAAAGAAGTTCTAATAAACTGGAACGGTGTCAATCCAGTTTTCAGAGCTGAAGTTCAGTTCAGTTTAGTTCAGTTCAGTGTGGTTTAATTTTCACTGCTGAAAGTCCAAAAAGTGAAGAGCAAATCCATCCATGCGCAGCTCCACAAGTTCCAAACCAAGCAAGCCATTGGTGACAGTGGAGAACCCAAGAGAAACCAGACTCAGTTGGGTACAACCAGTTCTCCTCTAGCCAAACTTCTTGTTCAGAGCTGCAAAAATCTACTCCATGTTATTGGAGAGTAGAATCTGGCTTATAGCAGTATCTCAGTCGCAGTTCAATCGAGTCTGAGGCCATAGTGTTTGACCAGAAAGATAGGTAGAGTTTGTCTGGGTTGGTTTGCCATCTTCAGGTCAGAGTGGGGAGTACTTCCCCAGTTGGAGCATTTCAAGTATCTTGGGGCTTTGTTCATGAGTGAGGGAATGCTGGAACATGAGATTGACAAATGGATCAGTGTTGCGGCAGCAGTAATGTAGTCGTGTGTACTGGTCCGTTGTGGTAAAGAAGGAGCTGAGCTGAGAGGCAAAGCTCTCAATTTACTGTTCAATCCACAGTAGGTTCCTATTCTCACCTATGGTCATGAGCTTTGGTAGGGTGTACCCTTACGCCCCATTCACACAGGGCATCAGCGTCAATGCTTCCCATTCACTTTGAATGAGTAACATCAAGCGTTGTTGAACTGCATTTAGTGTGTTGGCGCTGCTTTAGTGGTGTGTCTTGCTGAAGTTGGGAAATTCTCAACTTTTTAAGCGCCAACAGTAGCGTCAGCCAATCGGATCTCTTTATGCAAATACA
Organism: Danio rerio; assembly: GCF_049306965.1. Classification (NCBI taxonomy): domain Eukaryota; kingdom Metazoa; phylum Chordata; class Actinopteri; order Cypriniformes; family Danionidae; genus Danio; species Danio rerio. The sequence goes on from NC_133176.1 coordinate 61,377,799, forward strand.
CCAGCTCAGACAGTAGTCAATTGCAGACTAATTTCATTGGCTGATGCTGCAATGACGATCGTGTCAGCCCCAACTTCAGACACGGCCTCTGTCAAGCACTGACGCTGAAGCCTCGTGTGAATCAGGCATTACGGTACGTTTCCTCTACAGCATGCATTCTGCACTCAGTGCAGCTGGCAACACTACAGCACTTCTCTAGGGCATGTAAGACATAGGGCTGAATATGCCTGTTTTAATCAGTGTTTACACACTTATCCCACATGCATTGTCACACGTGCAAGAATTGATCAATGCATCAGGTTTTATAAGAATTAACTGAAAACGCTGTGGTCCCTACATGCTAGTGGATACGTGCCGTTAAAGATGGGGTGAGGATCTTCATCCTCCGGGAGGAGCTTAGAGTCAAGCTTCTGCTCCTCCACACCAAGAGAAGATAGTTGAGCTGATTCTGATGCCCACCCAGGCAGGATGCCCCAGGGAAGACCTAAAACATGCTGGAGTGACTTTCTCCCTACTTGCCCAGGAATACCTTGATCACCCCAGAGAAGCTGGAGGAAGTGTGGGTCTGGAGCTCCATGCTGAGTCTGCCCTGCATGGTTGTTCCAGACTGGTATAAGATTCTGATAGTATGATAACCTTGAATAAAAATATCAGTTTGATGGTAGGAGCGATACAACAGTAAATTTCAGTGGTTTTAATGTCTACTTTTCCAAACATTCGTAAACCTTGAAACCTCGGTTTTCGTCCATGCCTAGTTCTGAATAGGTGGTTGATGATGGTTGAATTAATAATTAAGACTTTATATTTGTGTCTTTCTAGTTTAGATCATGGAGAACAGTCAAGAATCGCACCAGGACTAAAAAAATGTAAGTGTTTTCTTCCTTTCTCACTCAATCACACAGCTTAAACACATTGTCTTCATGTACATTGGTTATAATTTATGTCCTTGTGTTCAGATGCGCTTCATCTCACACTGGATTCCAACACCGCACACAATAAACTCATCCTGTCTGAGGAGAACAGAAAAATCACATTTGTGGAAGAGTGTCAGCCGTATCCTGAACATCCAGAGAGGTTTGCGCACCATCCTCAGATTCTGAGTCGAGAGAAGCTGACTGGACGCTGTTACTGGGAGGTTGAACGGAGTGGCGCTAGTGTTGATATTGCAGTGGCTTATAAGGAAATCACCAAAAAAGATGGGAGTGACTCTTGGTTTGGGTACAATGATAAATCCTGGAGTCTCTACTGGTATACTAATGGATTCACTGCATGGCATATAAATGAGAGCCATCCCATACCAGCTCTTTCAGCACAATCTAATAGAGTAGGAGTGTATGTGGACGTGCCGTCCGGCTCTCTGTCCTTCTACAGTGTCTCTGACACACACACACTCACACACTTACACACATTCAACACCACATTCACTGAACCCCTCTATGCTGCATTGAGAGCTTATCCTCAATCCTCTGTGTCTCTGTGTCAGATTTAACATCATTCAGTGATCGCAGAGACATCACAAACAACCAAGATATTGTTCAATTACAAGTGTGTAAGTGTGTTCTAGTGCAGTTGTTCCCAACCTTTTTCTTTGGGGCCCCCCCATGAACATATACAAACATTGGAGCCCCCCCACCATATAAATACACACGCACACACACACATATGTACTGTATATATACATTGTGTAATATTAATATTTAATATGTATAGAAAATATAAATTAATCAGTTTTAACTTGTCTTGGCCTTCAATAAAAACAAAATTTATGTAGGCTTTGTCATACTGTCTAATCTTTTTTTTCGCCTCTGAATAATCACTGCATTTACGTTTCACGTTGGACAAGCACATTGCGTGAGTGAGCAAAATTTAAATAATTATTTAAAGTTATTTATTTAAGTTATTTTTACTATTATGTTGGAATTTTAAGCATGTTTTGTTTTTTTTTTTGTTATTTAAAAATACATATTTATAGTAGGGCTGCTGGATTTTGGGAAAAATCCTAATCACAATTATTTTGTTCATAATTATAATCACAATTATTCAAAACGATTATCAGTTAAAGTCAAAATTATTAGCGCTCCTGAGAATTTTTTTTTTTTTTATAAATATTTCCCAAATTATGTTTAACAGAGCAAGGAGTTTTAACAGTATTTCCTTTAATATTTTTTCTTATAGGCTTATTTGTTTCACTTTAGCTAGAATAAAAGCAGGTTTAAATATTTTGAAACCAATTTAACTTCAATATTATTAGCCCCCTTAAGCAATATATATTTTGGATTGTCTGCAGAAGAAACTACTGTTATACAATGACTTGCCTTATTACCCTAATTAAGCCTTTGAACTGCACTTAAATCTGAATGCTTGTATTTTTAAAAATATCTAGTAAAATATTATGTCATCATAGCAAAGATAAAAAAATCAGTAATTAGAGACGAGATATCAAAACTATCATGTTCAGAAATAAGTAAAAAAAAAAAAAAACTTCTTTCCATGAAACAGAAATTGGGCAGGAAAAGGGTTGCTAATATTCAGGAGAGCTAATAATTCTGACTTTAATGTATACATAGTTATTTTCCACGCTGCAAAGGAAAGAGAAATAAATACAATTGAATAAAAATATGAAACAAACTGTGCTTTAAGCATCTTCACTGTAAGAAAAACACTTTAGCTACAGCAGTCCTTCAGTCAAGAGCAGAGAGGGATTTTCTCATTATGTTTGATTAATAATAATAAAAACAGGCGGCAGCAGGAATATTTCTCGCTGTCTCTTTAATGGTTTCCCTTTCACGTCTTTTGATCCTCAACTCGTTTGTTTATTACACAAATGAGGGTTAATATGAATAATCACTAAACACCGCGTATTGACACCTATTTGACCATTAAAGCACTCACATTAAGATGACTTTAGATGTGTGTGCTCTCTGCTCGTCTCAGTGTGCGAATGAGAGCGAATGCTGACCGGCCGAATGCTTCTGACTGCGTGTGCGTGCTGCACACACACATAAGCACGCGCTCTTTCGCGCTTTTAAGAGCAACACGTGTACAACTGGAAAGGGGGCGGTATATGATGCAATAATCGTTTATCTCGATTAATGCTTTTTTATAATCGTTTGAAATCGAAACCGGATTTTCGATTAATTGTGCAGCCCATTTTTATGCCTTTTTCTACCTCAACACTTATCCTCTCCCGCGCTCCCCTTGTGAACTCTAAGGGGGGCGCGGACCCCAGGTTGGGAACCACTGTTCTAGTGTATCACATAACAATGGATTGTGTTATATATATATATATATTGTACTGTATTGTAAATTTCATGAATGGACGTATTGCACAGATGGCAACTTATACAGTAGCCCCTGAGAGCAACCCATTCATTCACCTACAATGTTTGTTAAAATGTACCTACATGCCTAGTGGTCGATTTTATACATATTTGTTATACGTATTTTATATAGTTACATTTTTTTGAGAGGTGCGTGTCAGCGTCGGCATTAGCCACGGCGGGGGCTATGCAACCTTGCGAAGGCTGTGCTGGACCATATGCATGCGCTTGACGCAGAAGTATAAATCAGCCCTAAGTGATGATAAAACTGATGATTTTGATAAGAATATAAGGCTGAAAGGCATGAAATGCCCTATGTCTATGAACATCTCCCAGTTTTTCTCCATCGTAGGGTTTATTATGTGGCCATTTTGTGATCTTGTTTCTTCGCTCTGCTTAATAGGATATATGCCGAGCTAGTGCTGTTCCCATGCTGATACACTTCCGGTGTCCTGTTATTGTGAACTTTTTACCATTTTATACGGTTCCTTATACAGCATGGATGTTGTAATGTCATTAAAATACATTCAGTTAAATAAACTTTAGCATTTATTTAGTTGCTCAAGCGTAAAACGAGACAAAAAGCTGTTTTTTCGCACGCTCCCATCAGAATCGGCAGGCTAACGCAGAAGCTCCATTGAATATACTGGGGTAAAATAAATGCTCTTATTATAAAGACATGGCGGGGGGAAATGTAATTTAATGCAGTGCTTCTTGTACAATCTGAGACCCACTTTAAATCAGATATCACTCAGCTAGTGAAGATCGCTGATTTTTAAAGAAAACAGACCTTCAACGCACCGGATTTTGCATTGGCATTCAATTCGCCGGAAGCGCTTAACCCAGGTTACTGGCAAATTAAAAGTCCTATTAGCATGCTTCACCATATACCCCATATGACAGGCTGATGGCTGCGACTCGCTGAAATCTCAGAAATTTTGCAATCATAATTTCAAATAGGCACTTACTATCCTTATAAAGAAACTGCATTTCACAATGTAAACAATCTAAAAACACTGTGTATGTGTGTTTGTTATTGAATAGAAACCCAATCAATTAGTTATTTACTTATAATTAGTTGTTTACTGACTGAGCATAGAAACAGAAATCCATCCAGTGATATTACAGCACAAGCAATAAAAATAAACTGTTTAACAACAGAGTAAAGTACCATTAAACACCTTGAAATACACTCCTTATTTTATATATTTCAGATTGATCTCCAGAAAACATAAGATTATAACACAATGGAGGATAACAAGTAGCCTACTACAAAATTACTGAATGAATTGATGAAATGCAGTCATTCAAGGTTTAATTGATTAATGCAAACCATTACATGTAGTAATAAAGTGATTACATGATAAACGACCAAGGAAAATAATATGAAATAAAAACACCACAGATTAATAGAAAACACCCCTCATTACAATGTTTACTGTAGGTTGAATAATCAAGCAGGGAATGTACCATCTTCTAAGACCTTTCCAAATATTTGTTTATATAAAAACTGCTAATACCTGTGTTTTTAATAATGACTTGCATTGAGGTAATTTTCTGGCAGGAAAAGAAGTCCTTCAGCATGGTGATGTACATGTTTTACCCCGATCACCTGTGCTGTTTCCCTCTAAACCTCTAAGTTTACTCTTCATATCTTCACTGTCCAGGGAACAGGTAGAATTTCTTTACAAGAGACGTCCTTTCAATGCATGGTAAGAGTTTCGCCTGACGTCGGAAACGTTCGTCTTTCTCCATACGTGCGGCAACCTATTTAAAAAAAAAAATTACAATATTTAAATGTTAAAGTCCACATGAACCAGTTTCTGTAGATTTTTATTTCAGTTTTATTTCTTATTTTCAGTACAATGATGCATTTCCAACTGAGTCAGAATATTAAGTAGGGGTGGGGTTTTATTTGTAGCCCCGCCTCTCATATGTCTCTTGTTTGGTGGGTGGGCCTAAGAACATTTCACCCAATCACTCAAACTGACATCATCAGAGCAGAATGCAGTCATATTTTAATTAAACATTACCAAAACCAAATTGTTTCACTGGATTAGCTTGCACAGAATAATTGATAACTGTCCACCATAAAACTAACTTTGCTTTACCTGAGCATAGCTAAGAAAAAAGCTAAAAGATTGTTCAGTATTTACCTTCCTAAACAGCTCCATAATGTGATCCTTGCAGGCTGATGAGCAGAACACATCCACTATGTAGCTGATAAAGTAACTTCCCTTGACCTCATCCCTGTATGCAACAACATCTGTGGAAATCATACCAAATACAAAATACAAAGCAACCTTTGGTCAACGATATAAATACACCGGCCATCATGAACAGACTGTTGATGCATCCCAATCCCATACTATGCGTCCTAAATAGTATTCTAAAATAGAATTAGTATGTCCCAAACCATAGTATCTGGAAAAGAGTATGCCAAAAGGATCCTGGATGGTATTTCCGGTAAAAAATCTGAAGTGTAGAAGCGTCCTAACTGCCGATATTGACAAAAAAACACTGCATGTTGAACGTGAATTTGATTAGAACTACAAACTCGAGTAAAAAGTGTAAACAAACTACAAACATGGCTGACACACAAGATCAACTGTCAAGTAGAGAGTTGTTTAATTGACCGTTAATTATGATCTAGCCAACTGGAAGCTATTTAAATCACATTTTCTATGTTATATTTAATCTGCAACAACAATGTGAACTTATATCAAGATATGTTTGGACATTACCGTCAGAATGCAGAATTATCCAAAGAGCTGAGGAGATTTCTCTGCATGAAAGACTCGTGAATGGTAAATACCTCCCAATAAGGCAGGTAATTAAATATAAAATAAATATGGTTGATATGTCGAGATGATTGACGGGCTTGTAACTAAGCAACATAACGATCTGTCACAAGGAAGTAGTATGTCCCAAAGCTTGCATACTCTTCTGTTACACACAAGTATATTTTCTACCTTTACAAAAAAGTGCATACTTTTAGGACATTAAGTATGTGAATTGGGATGCAGCACGTGTTTTTGTGCAATCGCTAATGACATTTTAACGCACATCTGAGTGGTTTCATTGAGGAGGGTTTTTTTGTTTTGTTTTGGAAAGTAAAAGAACAAAAAGAAGAAGAAAAAAAACAAATACAATGGCTTTTACTGTTTTTATATGATATTTGAATGTGAGCAAAATGAACAGGCGTGAGCCACATGTCAGTTTTTTTAAGCAGTCAACAAACTCACCAGGCATGGTGGACATAAAGCAGACAAAGTCTTTCTCCTTGTGCACCCACGAGTCAGATTCAGGCACACAATCTTTAACAGGCACACCACCGAGTTGCCCTGCACACAGAAACAGTTCACATTAATACTGTACATTGCCAATGATAATAAAGTAGCAATGATAATATCTGCATTTGATCAGCGGTGTCGTACCTCCTCTGCAGGCCTGAATGAGGATAACCTTGGGTTTGTCGATCAGAGCAGGACAGTTCACAGAGTTCAGATGGGAGAAAGTGTCTTCAACAAAGTAGACGTCATTACGGTTTTGAAGCCAGTTGTAATTGACACCTAAAATGGCATCTTTATTTTGAATTCTATCCCCATGGGACATGATGACTACAAATGTGCTGTCTGCGTCTTGATGTTCATGACGTCGAGAGAAATCCTGCACTGCTCTGCTGATTTCCTGAGAATCAATGAATTCTCGTAAAAAGATGCATGGTATAACACTCATAGCACACTTTAAATGGATAGTTCATGCCAAATATTTACTCACTATTTACTCCCGTTTAAGTGGCATTTCTTTCTTCAGTTCAACACAAAAGAAGATCAGATGCTGAAAACATTTAACCATTGACTTCTATAGAAGGAAAACAAACACTATGGAGGTTAATGGTTACAGGTGTTTAGCATTCTTCAAAATATCTTCCTTTGTGGTGAACTGAAGTCATAAAGGTTTTGAACGAGCAAATGATGACAGAATTCTCATTTTTGGTTGAGCTATCCCTTTAAATATGCAAGTAGCTGTACATATTTTGGGCATTACTGGTCTTAAATCATACGCACATTTCCAGTGAGATTTCTGTATTTTATAACCATAAAGTTCAGGTTTTTCAGGAGCCACTCCATGTTCTCCTCATCTCTCTCCGCTCCGGCACGGTCGTCTTGTTTATTGGCGAATAATATGTTGGTGATTAACAGAGCCAAGCCTTTTCTTTGAGTCCTGCTCACTGGTGTGTAAATCTGTACGGAAAAAGAAAAACAGATTAAAAACATCAACAGAATCAGAACTTCCCAACTCTTGAGTTTGCCTGGCGGTGTGCAAAAAAACGGGATGATTTAGGATGTGTGTCCACCGAAACGTTTTCTGTTGTAGTTAATAGTTGCACTGCATTATTTTTTTCAACCTGTAACAGTACATTCACACAAGGCATCACTGTCAACGCTTGACAGAGGGCATGTTTGAAGCTAGGTGTTGACGCAGTTGTCATGGCAGGGTCATCCTAATGAAATTAGACCACAATTGGCTACTATATGAGCTTGGGTATTTGCATGAAGCGATCTGATTGGCTGATTGGAAATTCCCAACTTATGCATCTAGAAACGCCGCTGATGCATCCACAATTCAGTTCGGCAATGTGTGACGTCATTCATTCAAAGTGAAAGGGAATTGTTGACTCTGACACCTCATGTGAATTGGATGTAATGGTAGAGGATACTCTGTATCATGGCCATCGACTGAAAAAAACACTGCATTGCAAAATCGCTTACAGCTGAATATTTATAAAACTGCACTACCATTTCTGCAGCACATAAATGCTTCGGTGGAAAAGCAGCCTTAAGCCCTGTTTACACTGTCAGGTCTTGATGCCCAATTCTGATTTGTTGCCTATATCAATAAATGCCTCAATTAAACTGATTTGCCTGTGTACATGATAGTCGCATTGTCACAGATACGATTCATTGTCACAGATACGATTGTCACAGATACGATTCCAATCTGTGTCACATATAAGCAAAAAATCGAAATTGGGTCACATTTAACGGTGTAAACGGGGTCTAAGATTACACATGGTAAAGTAATGAGTAAACTGACTACAAGGGTGCCAGATTCCACCTGAGCCCCCTGAGATGTAGAAGGCATAAAAAGGAGAATTTTTTATATTTTTGTCGACAACAATTAACACATATATGGACCCGTTTTGGACCCGCATAGGTGCATAACACCAACACACTTTCATTCATTCATTTCCTGCCGCTTTTCCAGGGCCGGTCGTGAGGGCAGCAGTCTCAGGAGAGAACCCCAAACTTCCCTCTCCCCAGACACTTCCTCCAGCCCCCCGGGGGGGATCAAGAGGCATTTCCAGGCCAGCCGAGAGACATAGTCCCTGCAGCGTGTCCTGGGTCTTCCCTGAGGCCTCCTTCCGGTGGGACATGCCTGGAACACCTCCCTAGGTAGGCTTCCAGGAGGCATCTGAAACAGCCTGAACCCCCTCAGCTGACTTCTCTCAATGTGGAGGAGCAGCGGCTCTACTCTGAGCTCCTCCCGAGTGTCAGAGTTCCTCACCTTATCTATAAGAGTGCACCCTGCCACCCTGAGAAGGAAACTTGTATCCAAGATCTTGTCCTTTCGGTCATGGCCCAAAGCTTGGGGACCACAGGATTTCATCTCTGTTATTTGCAGACGATGTTGTTCTGTGGGCTTCATTGACCATGGACATTCAGCATACACTTGGGTGGTTTGCTGCCGAGTGTGACCAACACACTCTTTAAATAACAAATAAAAACCCTGCGCCATAGACTATAGACCAGCTTTAAGTTAGTCAATGGCTGTCTGTTTGAATAAGCCAACAATGTGAGTTACCACACCTTCTTTTCAGATCAGCATGGCCATGAGCGCACAAAGCGGAGCAAATGCATTTGCTATTTAAACAATGTGGTGCAGAACATGAAAGTAACACCTGTGCCGGTTTGAACATAGCAAAAGAAAAAGGCTTGCGACACACTTATTGGGCCCATCATGTAATAAAGCGTCAATAAAGTGGCTCTCTGAAAGCAGTCCTGCTCACTGAAAGTGTGTTCTGTTTGTAAAAATGTATTGAAATACTTGCATCGTCTCTGTTTGCGTAAAGAAGTCTGGTTTTAAACTCTTGAAAGCGGTTAATGATCCCTCGTGGTCTCTGCCAGTCAGACTGGATGGGCTCTAGCTCATCAGACCCGGAAGTGTTGATGGACTGCGGGTCTTCAGGGTTTTGCTCATTTTCTTGCGCCTGCGGCTGAACTAAAGACAGAAAAAACTCCTCTTGTTATGGATCATAAACATATGCATGTTCTTCTTTAATATTCATTTAAATGTATATATGCAAAGAGGGCTTAAAGTTCACCCACAAATTAAAATTTGCTTTAAAGATTAAACATCCTTATATTTTGAAGAAAACTAAAAACCTGTAACTACTGACTTCCATAGCATGACAAATCAGATGATGACACTGACAAAACTAATTCCTTGATTTTACAAAAATGTCTTTAAGGTGAGTGTTTGCAAACTATTGATACGGGCTGAATTTAAACGAAGAAATTATGCCCAACATTACTACATTTAAACTGTCTGTTTAAATTCAGCCCATATAAATGGTTTGCAACCACTTACCTTAAATTTGTTTGTGTTTTTTTTGGTAAATCCAATGAACATTTTTCAGAGTTTTATGGATGTCAACGTTTACAGGTTTCCAGCTTCTTTCAAAATAATGTCTTTGGTGTTCATCAGAAGAAAGGATCTCAATGAGGTTTGGAGGAAGAGTAAATGATGACAGAATTTTTATTTTTGGGTGAACTGTCCCTTTAACTAAAAATAAACCTTTATTTTTTTTAACCTTCCAGAAGTTTCGACTCGAGGCGATTTGCACGTTCGTTCTGCTTGATGCTGCGCAGTGCCTGTACAGCGATTTTCCCAGCATCCATGCTGTAATGCTGCACCATATAGTCCACCACATCCTGACGGTCCTTATTCTCCAGCTTTCCCCGAGGAATGGCTTCGACGCCTTTTTTCACACCCATCCACAGCTGCCTTTTGAACTCTTTGAGCTCTGACTCCACAAGTTCCTCGAGCACATCAGTTATCAACTTGGTAATATCCTCCATTTTCTGTTACTAGGAGAAAAACAATTAATGTAAGTGTAGGGACGCACTGGCAGATTGCAGAATTAAAACAGTCCAATACTGAATCTGAAAGCATGGTCAGGTGCCATATTGTCTGGTGTCACTCATTCAGAAAAAAACCATCACAGAAGAGCGGAGAGCTAATTTATTTGACTAGTTTTGCTGATATGTCTACAGTAGATGTTCTGGGGAACCCCTATTTGGGCACAAAATTTGGTAATGTGGTTGGCCAACAATGGTGCTCTACAAGACTGCTCTCAGACACCGGACTGACATGCGATTGGGTCACAAAGAACTTTTCATGCGGTACAGTATGGTTCGGTGCGCTTTTATGTCCTTTTCTACGGTCAAACGGTTTCAAAAAAGCAAACTGTACTGTACCACTTTTTGGGTATCCTTTCCAAAGGGCATCAGAACAACAAAAGTGCACCAAAAGGCGGAGCTTGAAGCACTGCTGAATGCTATTGGTTTACAGAAAAACGTCATTAGTGTGTGTACAAGCCAGGAGAATGAAAACAAATGAAGCACCAATTTCAAATGCACAGCCGAGACATTACACCGTAATAATATATACATATAATAACAAGCCATAGTCAAGCCGAGCTCAAACAAACCTTCTCGTCATCTTGATGAACACCCACAAAGCCAAGAAAAACTAAATCTGCTGTGTCCTGTTGTTGTTTACGAGGTCGTCTAAAATCGCGAGTGGTTTCATTTTCTCTGGAGAGCTCTATTTGCAATCGCTCGCTGCAGGTCCATATTTGAAATAACAAACTTGACCTCATAATAATAACGTGTGTGGGATTATTGAAGTGCTTCTGACAATCGATCCTTTCAGAAACAGACAAACGCAAGACTGAAGTGCGAAATAACAAAGGAGCAAATGATTCATTCAGCAACCTAAAAGATGAAGGAACGGCCATGTTGAACTATTAACATCACCTTCTGGACTATTGTAAACACAGAATGAGAAGATGTGAATGTTACATGTGCTATTGAAGAATAAAGATGAGAGGTTTGTGCTGACTGTATATGTTTCATATTTTTTATGAACCCAAATAAAGCCTAAGTCTATGTTTTGGGTATTTTTGTTTTTGTAATTGGTTACACTCTCTATAATCCTGGACCAGGCCGTATCCTGAGCAGCTGCTGTGGTGGTAATGGAGGAGTGAAAAGCATGAGATTGATTTCTGATAGACCCCAGTGACACGAGTCTTCGCATTGATACTGAAGGGCCAGCATGAACATCCGCCGGTGACCTTCTCCACGATGGACGTCCAGTGTTCTCCATCCTCCAATGCCTGAACTGTTGTGCCTAACTGAGCCTGGTTTCTCTCCAGGTTTTTTTTTTTCCTTCAGTTTGGTCAATTGGTGAAGTTTGTTCCTCCATTGTCGCCACTGGCTCGCTTGGTTCGGTATGTGTGGAGCTGTGCATTGACGGATTTGCTTTTCAGTGTTTGGACTCTCAGAAGTGAAAATTAAACCACACTGAACTGAACTAAACTGAACTTCAGCTCTGAAAACTGGACAGACACTGTTTCAGTTTACTACAACTTCTGTGTGAAGCTGCTTTGACACAATCTACACTGTAAAAGTGCTAAAGAAATAAAGATGAATTGAATAGAAAGGTTATTTATTAATGTTTATACACAAGTAAACATATTTATGTGTATAAAGCATCAGTTTTGTATGTGATATGTGAACGAGTTGTACAGCTTTACTTTAACATTTCCTTGAGCGAGAAGGACGTCGACTGATCTGTTGTACACCATGGCCACCAAAATGGTTACATTGGTACAAGTGGTAAAGGTGACCCGTACCATACCAAACTAACCCATACTATTCAGTGGAAACGAGACATAAAGGTTTTGGGGTCGGTGTCCTGCAGAGTTTAGTTTAGTAACCAGCTAACCAAGCTCTTTCTAGATGTACTAGAAACTTCCAAATAGGTTCAATAGGTGTGTTAATGAAAAGTTAAAGTAGCTAAAAAGTAGCTAAAATTTGTTGTGAACGAGTGGTAACGACTTTGAACTCACCTGCTTTAAATAGGCCTGTGCAAAAAAGGTGCTGTCTTTCGTTTGGAGTTTAGTGAAGTAAAACAGCAGAAACTATGAAACTATGCTTTTTTTGCAATGCAACTGAAAACTAAAAATTTAAAACTGTCCCTCCTCCCAACAGGGAAACCCAGCAACAATCATGAATGCATGCTTATACCGTATGCTGTCATGCATTTGCAATCAAAAAAATATTATTATAATGGAAGTCAATAGGGCAAAATCAGCACCAACATAACCAAAGGGAAGTCAGTCTGTCCATGTTGTTTTTTTTTTTCATTCCAAAGCATTTTCCCAAAATATGTGCCAAAATAAGATTTGTCAGCAAAAAACATTGCATTTGCTGAAACAGAGAAAATTGTGGCAAAATTAAGACATAAAATCAGCCCAGAGTCGATATAAATGTCCCCAACATACTGTAACACAACAAAATAAATGTTCGAGAACCCTTTCATAAGATACACATGTACACGATTTCTGATTTTTATGTTTGGAGTGGGAGATTTGCAGCTAATTCAGATGTATATGCTCTTTTTTGTGTGCAGTCAGACAATACAAACATACCAAGAGAAAAAAAAGGGACTACAGGGGATTTTGTCAAGTGATCTTTGTCCTTTTTCTTAACTGACTTGGATCAGGTTTCTCTATAAGTGCTGCTTTCAGTTCCACCTCAGGCTGTTGGTGAAAAGTCGCTTCTGAAAAAACACAAGTTTGGCTTGTTTAAGCTATTTAAATTCATGGAGTACAGTATGTCCACAATAATATTTTGAATTAATAAGATTCTTCTGCTCACCAAGTCTGAATATAGCATGTAGGCTGTTTAATAGTTCATATTAAATTCATCGATTGAAAACTGACATTTTTTACTGCTGTGATGGAAAGTTAAAATAAAATAACTTCTTGATGATCACATTTGTATTATTGATCTTATAAAGGCAACACACTGAGCCCAAATGACCTCGAAAACACTTTCCAAACTTGTAAAGTAAGCTAAATTACATCTCCACTGACCTATAAAATAAAGCGAAAGTAAATAGACTAACCTGTAAAAGATCTGCAGATCGATACATACTGTAATTATATTTCTTATGCTTATTAAGAGAAATGCTCAACTTTTTTTGTTTACAATTCATTGTTTCTACCTTTATCTAAAGGGAAAACAGGCTTCTGTTAATTTTTCTTATAGTTTGAGTTTAGTCATTTAACAAAGCAAGTGTATTTGCTCTTACAATACATTTTTGCTTATGTGGCTGAATAATTGTACATTAAAAATGCTGTATTGTGCCTGTAATGCTTTTAAATTTTAAGTAATCTATATTTTTTAAAGACTAAAAATAAACGTGCTCTACTTACATTCTGCTTGAAGAATTTATTCTTGTAACTACACGCTCTGAACTTGCCTGTTCCTTTTTCTTAAACCCGCCCCAGAGACTAAAGGTTTTTTTTTATTTCCCCTGTCAGCGTTAAGTTGCCAGATCCTTCGATGATTTCCATCTAAAAATACAGAAAAAAATAGTTTACAACCCTGTAAAGGAGTGTATGAAGTGAAATTAAAAGTGAAACTAATGTTCCATACATTTAAATAAGATTGAGAATAATTATACTTCGCCCTAAAAGTGTGTACTTTTTTTTTCTTTTTTTGTAAAGAAAAAGTATATACTTCTGAGTGTGTAAAAGACGAGTATGCAAGCTTTGGGACACACTACTTCTTCCTCAACAGATTGTTATGTTGCTGGTTACAAGCCCTGTCAGTCATCCACAGATTATCCACATTTCTTTCATATTTCAGTTCCTGCTGCACCTTAATGGAGAAGCAGCAGCAGCAGCAGGATAATCTGCCATCCACGAGTCTCTTTAAAGCCTTTAAAAAATGGAAACATGTGCATTGCACTTATAAATCACCTTTTTGTAAAACCGGTGTACTAATGCACACACACAGACACTATGACCAAACAATATTTACTACATCAGAATCTATACGGCAAATATGTTTGCATATCATTATTTGTAAAAACTGTATTAAAAAAAACACCTTATGTGAAACTTAAAACAACCATAAAAGAATTTAATGAACCCCCCTTGACTAGTGAAATAGTCAAACATCCCTCCACACTACTGTAAAAATTGAAGACTAAAGTCTGAAACTGAAGTGTTCACACATTATTTAACAAACATGTACGAGCAGGTAATTAATGCAGCTGTTTCTCACACATGAACTCATGTGACTCATGTTGTAGTTGAAGTTAGTTCTTGATTAAAGCATGATCTTAACTCGTCATTGGTTCATAATGAAGTAACATATTAGTACATCATTATTCATGTGCAATTATTGTAAAGCGTTACCAATATTTCTTCAAAAGTTTTAAATTTACCCACCTAAAACCTGCAGAAGTTTGGTTATCTTAATCAGGTTTGTTAACTATAAGTAGAAAGCACACAGGTACATAAACAAAAATGGATTTAAACAGAAACACAAACTATCTTTCTTGATATCGACAATCAACATATATTTGGAATACACTATTATTTTGTATCGACACAGGTTCTGTATGCTTAAGACAACCAGTTTCTCCCTTTTATGTAAGTGCATTGGCTTCAGGCATGTGATCTATTTGACAAAATTGTACAGGTGACAGAGAAGAAAAATAACAAGCTGGTGAAATAAAAGCTTTGACACACTATCATTGATTTCACATTGTGTGTAATAGTAGGAATTTCTTGATGGACAGCCAGAACGGTACTATAGCTAAGACTGTCATTGTGACCAATTCATTTTGTTCTGTTCAAGTTTTTACATGTTAAAATTTACAGCAGTTATTTGTTTATATATATATATATATATATATATATATATATATATATATATATATATATATATATATATATATATATATATATATATATATATATATATATATATATATAGTTGAAGTTAGAATTATTCGCCCCCCAGTTAATTTTTTCCCATTTTCTGTTTAACAGAGATTTCTTCAACACATTTCTGAACATAATAGTGTTAATAAATCATCTCTAATAACTGATTTATTTTATCTTTGTCATGATGACAGTAAATAATATTAGACTAGATATTCTTCAAGACACTTCTATACAGCTTAAAGTGACATTTAAAGGCTTCACTAGGGTAATTAGGTTATCTAGGCAGGTTAGGGTAATTAGGCAAGTTATTGTATAATGATGGTTTGTTCTGTAGACTATAGGGAAAAAAAATATAGTTTAAAGGGCTAATATTGTCCTTAGAATGCTTATTAAAAAAAAATTAAAAACTGCTTTTATTCTAGCCGAAATAAATTAAATAAGACTTACTGCAGAAGAAAAAATATTATCAGACATACTGTGAACATTGAATCTGCTGAACATCATTTGGGAAATATAAAAAAAAGAAAATTCAAAGGGGGGCGAATAATTCTCACTATATATATATATTTGTGTGTTGTTGAACCTGTGATGATGTTCTGCACCACTAGAGGCAGCACAGGCTAGGTTTCATTTTGCATATCCTGTTAGAAATATAAATAAGGCACACCTTACACCAGGTAGAACTGAAAGTGAAAAGATCGCAGCATATGTACGCATGTATCCTCAATTAACCTGAACGTACATACATTTTGTGGTAAGTTCAAATAGCATATTCTTCATGTAACTACGCCATGTAAAAATGTGATGTTGCTGTTATTGTTTTACGTGGGATTATCCGAGTTAAAACGCGGATCATACGCTGAGTTACTACGCAACGCTACTAAACCAATAATGCGGAAGTGTTGACGTTCGTCGTCAGGCTTATGTATTCTAGTTTTTTTATGCCGCTCTCTTAGTTTTATATTTGAAGCATAATGAAATACTTCTAGCGTATTATACTATAGAGTACTAGACATTTCCAAGGTATGTAATGCACACAAAACTAGGAAGGTTTCATGGTAAGAATCGTGAATTGGAACGCATTTAAGATGATATATATGAAGGAGCACAATCAAAATAATATCACTATTTTGTATGTGTAAGAACACATCATAGCGAGTTTAATGAATCTGTTGTGATTTAATGTTTTCCTATTCCAAACGAGATTGGGGCTTAACATGAATTCTTCATTAACAAAGTGCAAAGTCAATGTTAAAATGGATTCAAATGACCAGTTTTAACTCCAATAAGCAATTTAAAACGTGTAATTATATATATATATATATATATATATATATATATATATATATATATATATATATATATATATATATATATATATAAACTACAATTTTCATGTATAATTTTTCACACATTATAGACTTGTGAACTTTAGCTCTAACATTGTAAATATATAAAATGTATTTTCTGTTAAACGGAAAAAGAGAACTATATGTCTCTTTATAATGTTGTTGCACCAATTTAATGATTATTTTGTTAGTGTCATTTAGTTTTTAATCACGTTTTATTAGTTCTAATAATAATAAGGATGATGAGCTCTCTTCTATGATGTCTTCACCATTCATTATTATGCATGTATTTTACTGTGGATTTGTCTCTGAGGTTTGGCATGTGACCCTGTTTGTTTTTGTTCTTTTTTTATATTATTGGTAGCCATTATTAATGTTTACCATGACCAAACAAAGTTGTTATGAATGAACAGCTCCTTATATAATGAAAATGTAAAACATATGATATTTATTTTTAATGATTTGTGGATAGACGTTCAGCTGTTTGTGGATAAACCTAAGAGTTAAAGTAAAAGGCGTGAATAAAAAAAACTCAAACAAACAACCATTTCAGCAACAAATGTGTTTAAAATACAACTATTATCATCAAAGTTTTAAATATATAATTAAAAAATATATTACCTATATTTCTTTGGGTGACACGGTGGATCAGTGGTTTGCACTGTCTCGTCACAGCAAGAAGGACGCTGGTTCGAGTCATATGGCTTTCTTTGTGGAGTTTGCACGTTCTCCCCATGTTGGTGTGGGTTTCCTCCGGGTGCTCCGGTTTCCCCCACAGTCCAAACACATGCGCTATAGGCGAACTGATCAACTACATTGACTGTAGTGTATGAGTTTGTGAATGAGTGTATATGGGGTGTGGATTGTAGCTGGAAGGGCATCCGCTGTGGCGACCTCTGAAATAGAGACTAAGTCAAAGCAAAATTAATGAATGAATATTTCTTTGCTGTTGTTCACATTGACTAAGGAAATCTTGTGTTTCCACACAAAATGTCTTAAATTACCACCTCAATACTTTTTCAGTAAATGAAAGAAGGTGAACATTAAAATGAGTAAAAGGAAGAGAGAAGATGAGGATGCTGCCTCTGAAATAAGTTCTGCATCTCCCGGATCAAGCTGTGTGTCTGTGAAGAGTGATCAGTCCATGAAAAAAAATCTTCCTGACTTCAGCGATGCATCAGTGACCTCTGACCTCAGGTAAGACACTGGTCAATTTTTTTTCCAAAGAGTAAAAAGACAACAAATTTCAATTACAGTTTTTTCCCAATTGTTTACACACAATTACTTGCACTTCAGACACAATGACTACAACATGTAACTGATGCACCAACCCCCTGAACCAATTCTGCTCTGCTAAACTACAAGCACAATTCCTGCTTTACACTCAAATTGCAGGTTAAAAACACACTATTTTTCAAAACACTACACACAATTCTATGCATTTTGCACAATGTTCATGCAAAAAATCTTTTGTTTTCGCAAGGAACGCACTTTCATTCACAATTGTAAAGTCAGTTGTCCTACTTTACATACTAACTCATCACATAGGTAAACATCTGTCACACAGAATTGCAATTTAGAAATCAGAGCTCATCTGGTTCACAACTAGTTTACTGCCCACCCATGTTTTTAGTTGTGTATCTCCCCCTTCATATTCTCCATTCCTCAAACCTTTTGAGGAATTGTTTTTCTGCCTGGAGATGGAAAGTGTATGACCGAAATCCACACACACATATACTCCTTCTCCAAGCTATAGCAGTTGATGCTTTTCGTGGCTGGGTTCGCCATGCACGGTGACATTTCCCCCACTGCTTGGCCCGACCAAAACAAAAAAGAGGATGCAGTATAGCTGTTTTTTTTTTACTGTGACTGTATTTTAAATACTTCTGTTGATGTTATGTAGACCACGTTATCTGCAACTTTGTGTTGGTTGGGATGAACACTGTGTACACTGTATTTGTGAGGAAAATACAGTAAAATATATTTGATATTTGTTTGTTTTGTATAAAAACAATACTCTAAAATATTTTACAGTGCACTTCTGTAGGCCTACTGTCTAGTAAAGTGTAACATTGAACAAAAAAAGGCTTACAGAAAGTCATAATGATTAATGGAGAAGAAGTGGTCATAGTGTTTTACATTAAGCAAATCAGTGTTAAACTGATCTTATGAATGTCTATTGATGTGATGGTTTGTGTGTGTCATTTGAAAACAAAAGAGTATTTTGAGAAGAAATCACATTGTTTTGAACGTTGAGTTTCATTTTGCAGAAGAATTGAAAAGTTTCGCCCAATGTGTGTGTTTTGTGATTTGTGTGTAGAGTTCTGACAATACGAGACCTGCTCTTAGAAAATGTGTGTAAACAATTGGAAGAACTGTAATGTAGCTATTGTCTCTTTAATAATATTAATAACAAATATCTGTATTTATCTCTGCAATCCGTCAACCAATGCTTGAATTCATTTCGGTTCTAGCATGTACATTACTATTTTAGCTTGGTATTTCAGCACTTATCACTTGATTTTGCTCTGTTCATTATTTGTTAATAAATAAATGTAAATTTTTAGAGGATTGAAGATTTTTGCGGTCAGACTGTGTAAAAAATATCTTTTAATTCTGTCAGCATTAGCAAGACAATAAATCAAAGATCAGCGTCTCCAGAGTTCAGCGTTCTGTCAATGACGAGTAACAGATCCATCGGGCAACCTGAAAACTTCAGTGATGAACCAGTGACATTTGACTCAGTGCTGAGTGATGCATTGGACAAACCAGATTATGAGAAATTACACCGAATTAAAGACCAGCACAAAACCAGCATGAAAAACAAATATGAGAGATTATTTGAGGGACTCAAACTAGATGAGACTGGAACCCACCTGAACCGGATCTACACCCAGCTGTACATCCTAGAGGGAGAGAGTGAAGGAGTGAATGAAGAACATGAGGTTTTACAGATGGAGAAAACAGCCAGAACAAAACACTCCCAACACACTCCAATCTACTGCAATGACATCTTTAAAGAGGAGAAAGAGCAAATCAAGACTGTTCTTACTAAAGGCATCGCTGGAATCGGAAAAACCGTCTCTGTGCAGAAGTTCATTCTGGACTGGGCCGAGGGAAAAGCCAATCAGGATGTAGATTTCATGTTTGTGCTTCCATTTCGAGAGCTGAACTTGATCAGAGATCATCAGTACAGTCTTCACAGACTTCTGCTGGACTTTCATCCTGAACTTGAAGATCTGGAGCCCAAGATTTATGAGGAGTGTAAAGTTGTGTTCATCTTTGATGGTCTGGATGAAAGCAGAATCACACTGATGTTTTCAGACGCTCAGAAAGTTTGTGATGTGACTGAGACTTCATCAGTGGCTGTGTTGATGTCAAAGCTGATGAAAGGAGAGCTGCTTCCCTCTGCTCTCATCTGGATCACCTCCAGACCAGCAGCAGCCAATCAGATCCCCTCCAAATACATCAAGCGTCTGACAGAAATTCAGGGATTCACTGAGCCTCAGAAGGAGGAATATTTCAGGAAGAGAATCAGTGAGCAGCATCGAGCCAGCAGAATCATCTCACACATCAGAAGAGCAAGAAGCCTCCACATCATGTGCCACATACCCGTCTTCTGCTGGATCTCATCCACTGTGCTTCAGAAGCTCCTGGAAGAAGATCTGAGTGCAGAAATCCCTCAAACTCTGACTGAAATGTACATCCACTTCCTGCTGATTCAGATCAACATGAGGAATCAGAAGTATGAAGAGAGAGATCCAGAGAAACTCCTGCAGTCCAACAGAGAAGTGATTGTCAAACTTGCTGAAGTGGCTTTCAGACAGCTGATGAAGGGCAATGTGATGTTCTATGAGGAGGACCTGATTGAGAGCGGCGTAGACGTCTCTGACGCCTCAGTGTATTCTGGGATTTGCACTGAGATCTTTAAGGAGGAATCTGTGATTCAGCAGAGGAAAGTCTACAGCTTCATCCATCTGAGCGTTCAGGAGTTCCTCGCTGCTTTCCATGTGTTTTACTACCATGTGAACACAACTATGGATGGACTGAGGAATTTTGCCTCAGTAGAAAACCTGATTAAAGGTGCAGTAGATAAAGCCATTGAGAGTGAGAATGGTCATCTGGATCTGTTCCTGCGGTTCCTGCTGGGCGTCTCACTGGAGTCCAATCAGAGACTCTTCCAGGATCTACTGACACACACAGAGAAGAGCTCAGAGAGCATCAGGAGAAGCACACAGTACATTAAAGAGAAGATCAGAGATGGACATGGACTCTCCACTGAAAGATCCATCAATCTGTTCCTCTGTCTGCTGGAAGTGAAAGATCAGACTCTGTTCAGAGAGATTCAGGAGTTTGTGAAATCAGACAAACAGTCAGAGAAGAAACTCTCTCCTGCTCACTGCTCAACAATCGCCTACATGCTTCAGATGTCAGAGGAGGTGCTGGATGAGCTGGAGCTCCAGAAATACAACACATCAGATGAGGGCAGGAGAAGACTGATACCAGCCGTCAGCAACTGCACAAGAGCTCTGTGAGTGTCGAATCCAGTGTTACAGTGAAGAAACTTTTCTGAATGGAAATTCTTTCGTATAAATAGATCTTGTGTTTATTTTTGGTAAAATTTTATTTTCATTTGTTCTCCTCTTCTTCCAGTCTTGCTGGCTGTAATCTCTCTGCTCAGGATTGTGGAATTGTGTCGTCAGTTCTTCAATCCTCAAACTGTGTCCTGAGAGAGCTGGACCTGAGTAACAATGACCTGCAGGATTCAGGAGTGAAGCTGCTCTCTGATGGACTGAAGAGTCCAAACTGTCAGCTGGAGATACTGAGGTAATAAGAACATGTGAAGGAAAATGTACAGTCAGGTGGACATAATGTTGATCTTTAGATAATCAAACTGTCATCTAGAGATACTGCGGCATGTTAGAATTGATATTTGATACAACTTATTTTTTGATCAGTACTTTGTATTTTTAAGTTTGGATATTTAACGGCAAACATATTTTTAAGGATTTAAACCAAAATTATCACAAATGCCATTAATTCAAATTGAATGACCTAGAAGTTTAACAAGTTAAAGCAATTAAAAATGTCACACACCGCCTTCAGCATTGATTATGGCATGCATTCCTCATAGCATCGTTTTAATATGATTTTTAAGTGTCACAACATTTATCCACATCCCGAGTTTCATATATTTTTTGCTATAACCTTTTTTTTTTTTTTTTTGATGGGAGAGATGGGCCACTGTACAACATGTACTCCAGCACATTCTAAAGATTCTCAATAAGGTTAAGGACTTTGTGGTGGCCAATCCATTGTATGTCTAATAATTAAATAGTAAAAAAGTATGTCTAATTGCTCCTTAAACCATCTTTAAGCTGTCTTTCACAACTTGAGCCACATGAATCTTGACATTGGCATCTATGATTATGCCCATGCCATCAGGGAATAAAAAAATCCATTGATTCAATAGCTTGGTCATTTAGTATATCCAAGAGGTATTAAATAGGATTGGGCATCATTAAAATGTTATCTTGTTATCAATGTCGATTCCAATTTTGATTCCCAGTTTTGATTGCATTCTAGTAAAACAAATCAGGCCCTGTTGACACTAGTATTCGGATGCATTTGTCAATCTGGTCTCAAGTGTAAAAATGTTAACAATAAAACCCCTTAAATTCGAGTGGCACGATGGCTTAGTGGTTAGCACTGCCGCCTCACAGCAAGAAGGTTGGTGGTTCAAGTCCCAGCTGGGCCATTTGGTATTTCTGTGTGGAGTTTGCATATTGGGTGTTCCGGTTTTCCCCACAGTCCAAACACATACTGTATAAGTAAGTTGGGTTGACAAAATTGGCTGTTGTGTGTGTGTCTGCTACAATCTTGTCTATCATAACGATAACAAAAAAAAGTGCTCTGTACTACAGGACAAAGTCTGACAGTATTCTGGATTTTGGCTTCGCTTTTATGGTGGCTTTGAATTGTCAAAACACTTCACAAATGCCTTGCTATGCATGCAAAATCAAACCTGATGAATATTTTAAAATGAAAAATGACTATTTCTAAGGTGTATAAACATCAAAAATGTTTACTATGTTTACGATGTTTATTTTAAAAAATCTGTACCCCAAAAAAAAATAAAAAATAAATACTAATACTACTAATACTTTCCTTCTTAGACTATACAGACCTGAAACTTGCCTACAGCACTTGTTCATTGTTGCTCTTATAGTTGTGTAAATTGCATCCTTGTCCTCATTTATAAGTCGCTTTGAATAAAAGCGTCTGCTAAATGACTAAATGTAAATGTAAATGTAAAAATGGATATCAGAGCAGAACCGCTGCTTTTACAACATCAAAATAAGTATTCATACCAACAACCTTAAATTGTATAGCTGGAACATTTGGAGAAAGAAACTAAAGTGCAAAATAAATTAAAATTCTTTCATACTTTCATATGTTTTATTCTATCAATAAAATAAAAAAATGGAAGAATATCTCTCGGTTGTTAGAGAAGATACTTACCAAGTATAGGCTCAATGAGCATAGTCTAGCCAAGACTCAATATAGTTAACCTAAATTTATGTATGAATACAGTTTAGCTAATGGAAATTAGTGGTGTTCACTGGAAATGTAGACACCAAGAGACACTATTTTTTAGACATTAGTAGATGTTCAAGTTATCTGGCTCATTAAACATACAATTTTCAATATGTGTGTCTGCAGGTTGTCTGGCTGTATGGTGACAGAGGAAGGCTGTGGTTTTCTATCTTCAGCTCTGAGTTCAAACCCCTCACACCTGAGAGAGCTGAATCTGAGCTACAATCACCCAGGACAATCAGGAGTCCAGCTGCTCCAACACACACTGGAGGATCCACACTACACACGGCAGAAACTCAAGTATGTGTTGCAGTCATGAGATATTATACTAGAAATGTCCAATGCTCACTCACCCTAGATAAGCAGCTGCATCGCTTTCCCACCAAGAGGTCAAATATTGCTTTTCTCTGCATTGCATGTTGTCTCTGCTTACAGGTTGAGTGCTGTAATGCACTGAAACACTTTGTCTGGAAAATGTGTCTTGTCATTTAGTCCCTCTATGCCTTCATCATTCAATTTCATTGGGTTTTGGCAGAACATCTGGGTTTTCATCTATTTGTGACAATTGTATCATCTGTACTAAGGCAAGAAATCCATTCAGGGTTATGTTCTTGAATTTCATCCATTTTGTACATCTAGGACTTGAAGGCTATCTCTGACTACATCACTCAGCCTATGATGACACCAACTTTCTATCCATATCACTAAATAAATTAAGGGATATGTGGAAAGCTCTTTATACCATGGCGAGCCCATACAGGTTCACCACTCCATTCTTCTCTGGACTGAGCATCATTGTCAGCTGATCCAAGGATTATGGTTATATTGTAGTCAAAAAAGGCATGTCACCTAGATGTTCCCCTATCTGTCCTTCATGTCCTTTGGTGAGAGTAGTTTCATACTCTACTGCAAAATTGCATCATCCCACTATTATTGTGCAGCTTATTAATCCATATCGCTTTGTTACAGTTTATGCCCTTCTTAACTCGGGCAGCAAATATTTTTCCAAAGACCTCTGCAAGCATCACTGTTTCAAAAAAAGGGAAAAAAAATTCCACTCGTCAAGGAAAAGTATTGTGTGTTCCTAACCTAGCTTTAGGACTGTCAGTTCTACACTGAAGATAACTCCACCACTGGGAGGAAATCTGAATGTCTAGAAAGACTGCTTTTCCTGATGTTTCCCTTTCCTACCACTTTGCACCACAGCCACTTCATTGTTCCATGTCTAATCCACATCAATTGAGAGCCCTATTGGTAAGCAGTCCATGGAAATCCCAGCTGCTATGCCCATGATGTCTTCGGCCTGAAACAAAGCTTTCAATTACAACCTCATGGACCATGGGAATGTGCTATAGACCTGCTTCTTAGTGAACCAAGGCTCAGAGGTTTACTTTCTGTCCGTTTCAGAGCTGATGCAATGGAGGAGTACATCAAGGAGTATATGATATTATATATTAACCCACTCTAGCAGGTTTATATCTTTACATTTTATCCCCTGCTGCTTCCAGTTTCTTCTTTGTCTGCAAAATGGACAGGGCCTTTTTTGCCAAATTGCCATTCTATTCCATGTCTATAACATAAGCTCCAAGGGTATCTGCATTCATGAGAGGAAGGTAGAAGTGATCACTGTACAACAACTGTAAAAGAAACCTAATTACCGTGGCCTTTAGAACCTCCTAAGAAAGCTGTGTTGATATATCAACCAGAATTGTCTTTCTAATTGAATATTCTCCCAACCTCACCTACATGCACAAATGAATTTGCCTTAACCTCATGCACTCCATCCACGCTGCCATGGTCACTGGTCACCCTTGGACCAATCAAATCTTTGGGGTTGTAACACAAGAGTGAGAGTATACCTCAACATCTACCTTCATTAAAAATGCTATTTCTTTCTACTTCTCAGTTTCCTTGGTCACATGTAGGATTGGACTTTGTGATAGTTCTGCGTTTCTCCAATGGATTCACTTGCATCCTAGTTGCAATCTATCGATTTTTTAAAAGTCTTTTTACTCGGACCCCTAAAGGCCTGCATTGAAGACTGAACATATTTGTTCCAACACATATTGCCTAAGTTTGGTATATCAGAGGGTAAGGTTTCTGACAAAGTCCTCAATTCATCTAGATCTTTTTTTCTCAATCCAAGGTGTGACTATCAGCCTGTCTTTTGAATACAATTTCCAAAACAATTGCCAAACTGAAAGAAAAATCTGTGAGATTCCTGGAATCACTACACCACATGGGCTGAGTACATACAGAACTCCGTCTGTCAACCGTTTATGGATCTAACAATCATCTATTGCTTTATTGGCTACCAACCTCCTTGGGAAGATCAGGAAAACCATCAGAGTTTCCATCTATGACTCATTGGTTCCAGGTGACTGAGAGGTTCTGGAACACTGCCCACCAAAATGTTTGGTGGATAGCATGAGAAGCAAGACATCACTATGATAGCTGGAGAACCTCCACTCTTGTCTTCTAACCAGAACATAAAGTTTAACTCTCCACCATGGACATCTGGCTGCACATCCCTGTAGGAAGTTGAGCTTCATTAGCCCCCCAACTCCATCACCACTACATAAATAATTCTATATTTCAAATTTTACTCCTCAACCCATACCACTCACCTGCTCCTCCTTTGATGACTGATTTTATCCAATGGAGGATCCCCCTCTTCCCAAACTGTAATAAGGAAGATACTGTAAGATACTGTACTGTATGATGGAATTGCCTGCACAGTAAAGATTCTGAGCTGTTGTCGCTGTGGAACGTTTACGGCCCAGAGGAAAGATCATTGAATTCTAGAGATGACATTGTAGGTACTAATCTTAACTTTAAATTCCACACAACCATCCTCAGTGTTCAGCACCCCATTATCCACCACCACACAGGTTAGCGGCCCTTTGGAGTGAGCCATGAAAGTTCTGTCATTGGTAAACCAGTCTCCATCATCATCATACTCGTACTCCACTGGCTTCTGGCAATGTTCATACCCTCCCTTATTGTACCCCTCAGACCAGTAACAAAAATATATTCTCCATCAGTCTATTGGATTTTCATTAAGTCTATTGGATATCATTTATCCTTTTTGATACTCGCCATATTTTAAAGGGTCATGAAACCCCCGACTCAGCAGGGTGTTTTTACACCTTTAGTTTGAAAAAAAGTCTAAAAGGTGAGTGTATCCAGCTTTGTTTAGGTGAGAGTGTAAAGTGGTCCCAGGTAAAAGAAAAAAAAAAGTGCACTAAAATGCACTTTATTTAAGTATACTTAGTACACTTTTCAGTAATGTACTAAAAGTGCTCTATTTTCGCACACTAATTTTGTACTTAATGTACTAAAAGATGGTATTAAGTATATGTTAAGATAAACTTAATACCATCTAAGTGTACTCAACTGCTATTATGCTATTATGCATTTTTATCACTAACACTTAAGAAGATTTTGAGTTTAAGTTTACATTAAATTGACTTTATTAAAAATCATATCAATATCATACTACAATCAATAATGCATTGTAGTAGAAGAAAATTTTCCCAAAATGTCTTTACATTTCATATATGTGCTGTAATGTTGCATCTTATTTATATTCTTGTGTTCTCAGTTTTTGTTCCCTCCCATAAGGTATTTTTGGACTTGTGGTTTATTGCACTAAAAGATTAAAGTGTTTTGATGAAGCACAGATTTTTATTTTTTTTTACACACAGTATCCCTTCAAAATATATTCTTTAATTAAATGTTTAGTATGTTAAAAGCACATTTTAGTTCAATTTCAGGATGTCTCATAATAGCAGTTGAGTACACTTAGATGGTATTAAGCTTATCTTAACATATACTTACTACTATCTTTTAGTACATTAAGTACAAAATTAGTGTGCGAAAATAGAGCACTTTTAGTACATTACTGAAAAGTGTACTAAGTATACTTAAATAAAGTGCATTTTAGCACACTTTTTTTTCACCTGGGATACTGTGTGTACAAAGAAAACAGCATCTGTGCTTCATCAAAACACTTTAATCTCTTTGTGCAATAAACCACAAGCCAAAAATACCTTATGGGAGGGAACAAAAACTTAGCAAAAACTGAGAACACAAAAATATAAATAAGATGCAACATTACAGCACATGTATGAAAAGTAAAGACATTTTGGGTAAATGTTCTTCTACTACAATACATTACTAATAGATTTTTAATAAAGTCAATTTAATGTAAACTTAAATTACCACACTCAAAATAAATTTAAGTTTTAGTGATAATATTGCATTCACATTAAGTGTACTTAAGTACAACTTTTGGGAAAATGTACTTCTACTACAATACATTACTAATAGATTTTTTATATATTAACTTATTTTAAACTTAGGATTAGTATGTAAACAGTGTACTAAAAATCAACTTATGTTTAAAGCATTTAAAGTACACTTTTGAAAAACACTAATAAAAGTCTTTTGGATGTTTTTTTTCTGTAGTGTACTTTATTGTAGTACACTAAAAATTATTTAAGTATTACTGGTATTTGGTATACTTTTGTCAAGTGTACTAAAGTCCTACTGAAGTATAAACATACTTTTAATTAGTATATTTATAGTGTAAAATCATCAAACTTTTATTTAACACAAAAACATAACAATGTACTAAAAATGTATTTGCGGTTATTTAAGTGTATTTTAAATGCATTTAATTATATATTTTTTTCACCTGGGGTGAAAGAGGGAATGGTTTGTGTAAAAAGGGGATTATTGTTACATGTGTAAAAATAGCTGATTTGCAAACACCGATGCAGGGGATATGGACAGTGATTGGGTGAGCAACATTTACAGCAGACCTGAGAATTAGGTCCATCTAGCTTTGCACAGAATGAATGCACAGACATGCTGAAAACTCAGTGACGTCACTGTGTAATTGCCAGTAGTGATGACCAATGACAATTTACACAATGACCTTATCATCGAGACATTGCTTCAAAAAGTGTTTTTAGCAACGTGGCACCTACCACTTTATTAGGTACACCTGTCCAAATGTTTGTTAATGCAAATGTCTGATCAGCTAATCACATGGCAGCAACTTAAGGCATTTAGGCATGTAGACATGGTCAAGATGATCTGCTGCAGTTTAAAGCGAGCATCAGAATAGGAAAGAAAAGGGATTTAAGAGACTTTGAACGTGGCATGGTTGTTGCTGCCAGACGGGCTGCTCTGAGTATTTCAGAAACTGCTGATCTACTGGGATTTTCACGCACAACCATCTCTAGGCTTTACAGAGAATGCTCCGACAAAGAGGAAATATCCAGTGAGCGGCAGTTCTATGGACGCAAATGCCTTGTTGGTGAGGTCAGAGGAGAATGGCCAGACTGGTTCCAGCTGATAGAAAGGCAACAGTAACTCAAATAAGCACTCGTTACAACCGAGCTCTGCAGAAGAGCATCTCTGAACACACAACACGTCCAACCTTGAGGCGGATGGGCTACAGCAGCAGAAGAGCACACCGGGTGCCGCTCCTGTCAGCTAAGAACAGGAAACTGAGGCTACAATTCACACAGACTCACCAAAACTGGACAATAGAAGATTGGAGAAACGTTGCTGCTCTGATGAGTCTCCATTTCTGCTGACACATTCGGATGCTCGGCTCACAATTTGGCCTCAACAACATGAAAGCATGGATCATCCTGCCTTGTATCAGCGGTTCAGGCTGGTGGTGGTGGTGTAATGGTGTGGGGGAGATTTTCTTTGGGTCCATTAGTACCAATTGAGCATCAACGCCACAGCCTACCTGAGTATTGCTGCTGACCATGTCCATCCCTTTATGAGCACAGTGTCTCCATCTTCTGATGGCTACTTCCAGCAGGATAACACTTTGTTTGGGTTAACTGCCACCTTTTCTTCAGTCTACTGTTTCATTAAACTAAGTAATGGTGTTTTTTCTATGTAATATGTAAATCTGTGTTTAGTTTCTGCATTTTTTATTTCTAATTGCCTTTTTTTAAATATACATATACATATTGTATATTTACATATTTGGTTACATATTTACATATTTACATATTTAATAGTCAATCTTTCATCATTTATGTTTTATATTTATCTCTTCTAGTTGGGATCATGGAGGCCATTTCAGAATCACACCAGGACTGAGAAAATGTAGGTCTTTTCTGTCTTACACACACTCTCACACTCTGTTCACACTCTCACAGAAACTGTCCTTTGTAGAGTTTTCATCTCTCTTCTTGTGTTCAGATGCATGTTTTCTGACACTGGATCCAAACACAGCACACAATCAACTCATCCTGTCTGAGGATAAAAGAAAGGTGACACATGTCAAAGACCCTCAGCAATATACTGATTATCCTGAGAAATTTGTGCACCAAGAGCAGGTTCTGTGTAAAGAGACTCTGACTGGACGCTGTTACTGGGAGGTTGAATGGAGTGGTGAGGGCACTGATATAGCCGTGGCCTATAAAGGAATTCGGAGGAAAGCAGGAAGTGACTGTTGGTTTGGATACAGTGAAAAGTCCTGGAGTCTCTTCTACACTGGCAATGGGTTCAATGTCTGGCACAATAATAAGAGCCAAATCATACCAGCCCCTTCACCTCTGTCTAATAGAGTAGGAGTGTATCTGGACACTGAGTCTGGCTCTCTGTCCTTCTACAGTGTCTCTGACACACACACACTCACACACTTACACACATTCAACACCACATTCACTGAACCCCTCTATGCTGGATTCAGAGTGTTTGATTCCTCACTGTCTTTGTGCAACATTTAGAAGCCTGATGTGAGAAATATCTGAGATGTCACAAACATATGTCTTCAATCTCCAGCTGTTTTGTAGGGTAAAGTATGTTAAAGTAGTATAGACCAAATCAGTGTAGTAATGTGAATATATTTGAGAGTACTTGAGGAAGAAGAAACAATGAAAGAAGGTCATTGTTGTCAGGAGTGCTCCTGTCCTTATTGCAGGGTTACCTTCTCCTAGGCTGTGTTTGAAATTCAATAATATCACACTACTCACTATTTCATAGTATGCACATTTCTGCATGCATGGAATATGCGGATGACCAACAATATTTGCCAGTATCTGCTAAATGTAATTCAAATTAGTACTGTATTTGAATTGCATACTGCTAACCAACTTGTACTATATTGACAGATGTCTGGATACCTTTTCTATTAGTTTCTTAATGTATAATGTCAATGTTGGTAACCTGTTACAACAAACTCTGAGTAGACTATAATCTTATATAAATATATATGTGTGTGTGTGTGTGTTTGTGTTGTGTTTAAAAAAAAATTTCTCCAATAAACAGAACTTGAGGAAACTATGTGAAGTTTATTCATAAACTAATTTCGAGAGGATCACGTGCTTATGACTGACACGGCTGACTCCGAGTCAAGCTAATGTACGAACCACCAATCAGACTACTCCTAACCAAGTATAAATAACCAAACACCTTACCTTTAGTCATCTTTGTCTTGAAGAATCCCCCCTTCCACCCCTTCGCCTCCTCCTTTGTCTACAGGGCAGCAAGGTGGCCCAGTGGCTAGCACTGCAGCCTCACAGCAAAATGCCTCCAGTTCGGGCATCTACCCAAACGGTCAGCATTTTCGTGTGGAGTTCATGTTCTCCCCGTGCTTGCGTGGGTTTTCCCCGGGTCCTCCGGTTTCCTCCCACACTCCCAAAAACATGACACTTAAGTACATTGACTAATCCAAATTAGCACCAAATTTGATTTAATTCTGTCAGCAACCCTCACGCAGCAGGAGGGAGGGGGGTTCTCGAGATCTACCCGAGCTCAAACTCCCCTCTCGCCCTGCAACGGGAGGGAGCCCCGGGCTCGAGGCTCTCATGAGCTCGGGGCTCTCTCTCTGGACAGCATGCCAAACTAGCTTATTACCAATCATCAGCTAAGTGTGAACTCTTGAAAAAGGGATTAAAATTTAACAGAAGGGTTAATAATTCTGACTTCAACTGAATTTCTAAGGTCACGATTTAGCAGCTCTGCTGCATTAACAATGCGCAGGCTTGTCATGTGACAACATTATAGCACACTACCCTTTGAAAAATGTTTGCATATTGTATATACTGCTTTATGCACTATTCTTAAAAATGTAGTACAGAGTTCTTTTGTATACTGGGGCAGTAAGCAAGTATGCCATTTCGAACACAACCTCTGTGATCTTAGAGTAGGAGTTCATTCAATTGCATGTAGCTTCAGATAGTCTTGACTACTGGAGATAAATGTTCATTTTTGGAGTAACAAGAAGTTTAATTATCTACATTTTCAATGACCTTTTTTATATTCCTGACCATGATTGACAAGACAGATAAAACTGGTCTTTGCATCTTACCAGGTATAATCCCATTGGACTGTTATTCTTTAGTTTAGAGTCAGAGTGTAAAATCTGTGGCAGTGGTGTGTAGACATTTCTAAAGCCAGTTTAATTTAATTGGTGAAAGTCAATCTTGTTAATGTCATATGTGTAAAGTGTAATACACTGTTTTAGTCTACGGTTCACTCACATATCATATGAGAAGCACTTCTCACAAAAAAGAGGCCTCATACACATAAATACTGTATGAATGTTTATTCCTAACCTTTCTACCAATATGATTTGATTATAACTGCAGATCAATGATGTGAAATAACCTACGGTAATGTCTGCAATCATATAAAATAAATAAAAAATTGCAGCATACATGAACCCACAATGAGCATTGCAGTTTCTCATATCCTTCCCAATCATCCCCGTCCACTGATCTGGCTCTATCACAGTCTCTCCACTCCCCTTGTAGCTGTTGTGTGGTGAACCACTGGTGCTGTTGTCCTGTGGCTGTCGTCGCATCATGCAAGTGGAGCTGCACACTAGCATGATTGTGAAGCACTTTGGGTGTATGGCCATACACGATAAATGCGCTATATAAATACACATTACATTACATTACGTTACAATACATAACCAATTACAGAAAAAACGACACACAGCATACATTTAGTCCTTACTTAGGTTCAAAAACAGCACACAACATATAGCCACCATCTTCAGCAGCACATGTAGCCTCTGTTAGAGAGTAATTCTGTAATTCACAGTTCATAATAGTTCAAAACACGATGATAAACATGGCAGTTTATTCATGGTTTAGGTTGGTTTTTTCAGGCTTCTCCTTTGTTAATTTTTTTTTGCGCTTCACTCTCACTTTTATTTGTTTCTGAAAGGATCGGATTTTAGAGCGCTTCAATAATCATGCGCACGTTATTATCATCAGCTCAAGAAGTTTGTTATTTCAAATACAGACATTCACATGAGCAATCGCAAGCGTCCTGGAGAAAGTGAAACCACTCGCACTTTTAGTCGGCCTCGTGAAACAAAAACAGAACACTGCAGGTTTTGTTCTTCTTGGCTTTG
The DNA here is from genome assembly GCF_049306965.1 of Danio rerio. NCBI lineage: Eukaryota > Metazoa > Chordata > Actinopteri > Cypriniformes > Danionidae > Danio > Danio rerio. Next base: position 61,410,562 of record NC_133176.1, read on the forward strand.
TGGCTGTTCATCAAGACATGGTTTGTTTGAGCTTGGGTCGACTATAGAACGTTATTATATGCATATAGTATTGCGATTTAATGTCTCGGCTGTGTTTTTAAAAATGGTGGTTTCTTTGTCTTCATTATTCTGCTTGTGTATGTACGAGTGACGTTTCTCTGTAAACCAATAGCGTTCAGCTGCGCGTCTAGCTCCACTTTTTGGTACCCTTTTCCTGTGCTAGGTACCCTTTGCAAAGGATACACACAAAGTGGTAGGGCACAGTTCGCTTTTTGGTACCTTTCTACAGTGAAAACGGCCATAAAGCGTACCAAATCACACTGTACCACTCAGGCCATATGAGGACTCCACATAGCTGTAATAATGTTTCTATGGCTGTATATTCTCTCCCCCTACCCAAGCTCTACCCCTAAACCCAACCCCTCACAGAAAACACTCAAAGTACTCCATTCTGTGTGATTTATTAGATATTTTCCTCATAGGGTTAAAAAAACAAAGTTAAAAATGACTGGTATTACTATGTTTGTGGGGACATTTTTGTTCATTCATTCATTCATTTTCTTGTTGGCTTAGTCCCTTTATTAATCCGGGGTCGCCACAGCGGAATGAACCACCAACTTATCCAGCAAGTTTTTACGCAGCGGATGCCCTTCCAGTCACAACCCATCTTGAGGAAACATCCACATTCACACACACACTCATACACTCATAGGGTATATATATTGTTTGGGTAGAGATTTGTGCTCTTGTAAAAAGCTCTTTTAGATGTCTTCAATGTTTCAGGGGATCCACAGACTAATATTAATCCACATGGGCTGCATGAACTGTTACATTTTGCTCAGTTTATGCTGCTCATAATATTAAACAAAAGGTTTTCTCCATACCTGATATTTTGCTTTATTGTACAGTCCTTGTCATTCATTCATTCATTTTCTTTTTGGCTTAGTCCCATTATTAATCAGGGATTGCCAAAGCAGAAGGAACTGCTGTAACATAATGCCAGATTATTAATTGTAGATTAATGAATTTTAAACTACAACTAATTTTAAAATTAATTTTGAATACAACTAAAAATGATAAATATATATTTTTCAAATTTGACTGCTGGTCCATGATTGATATTTTATTTGGTAATATTATTATTATTACATAAAATTACATTATTATGATTATATAATATTTGGTTGCATTCTAAATGATATTTAATCATGTTAAAATTGTATTTGTTTAATCGCGTACTCACACTATGTACAGTTGCCTTGAACCTGGCCAAAGCACACTTGTCCCCACTCCCGTCTCCCCCGACGGCCCGGACTCACATGATGTAAGCGAGCCTGGGCATGCTTACATCACCGATGATGCGCTGTTCAGTAAGCGCTCTAGTTCAGCACAGTGGACATTACTTTAGTTATATCGTTTAGTGGTTTGGGATGCGATGACATCCAGTGAAATATTTCGCAGAACAGATCCTCCACTTTTGCTGCTCATAAACTGACATAAAGTCCTCGTGCTGCAAGAATGAGGAGGTTTGCTGAAGGTGCAGCTGTCGTGCAGTGAGGGGTTTGCGTCATAAATAAGCTACGACAATTTGCTTTGATAGAACAGTAAGATTGATTAATAAATCCATATCAAACAGTCCCTTAAAAGTCACGTCTCATCTTCAGTTTCGGGCTCAGGTGCGTTTTACACTCACACTACAAGCGTACCCCACCAAAGCCGCACTCTGGCACACCTCTTCCAACCAGGCCAGGGCCGGCCAAGTGAACCACGCCTGAGCCAGATTCAGCGCACACACTTCTGAAACAATCTAGGAAACGGACCTTGGCACGGTTCGGATAGCATAGTGTGAGTACGCCCTAAATCTCACCATAAAAAATAGTGTAGAAAATAACATTATATATAGTTTATAGGTATAATTTATATATTTAGATATTTATTGTGGCCCCCCAGATTTCCTGGGGCCCTAAGCGACCGCTTACCTCGCTAACTGGTTAAATCCGCCCCTGCTGATTGGGTGGGGTGAATGATCATAATCTTACAAAAAAGTCAAACGGCCCTTCTCTGTAAAGTTGATTCAGGCCTGAGAGATTTAGAGGACTGTGTTTGAGTCCATTAAACACTATGGTGAAGCAGTGAGAGAGTTTTTGGTATAAGCTTTTGGTATAAGCAGAGTTTACACATCTTACTTTGAACAGCCACAAGTTAACGCACACACATTAATGAGTCTTGCTCTGCACTAGAGGAAGTAAAACCTGTGTTGATGTGGGTGGAGTAAAAGGAAACAAGACTAGAACTAATATAGTGAAGCACAAGGAAGAGTCTTTCACATTTTTAACATTTTGTTTTGTAACGTAATCAGATAAAGATGAGCTGCTGTTTTACTCTTGGCCTTCTATATGTGTATTGCCAAACTGGAAACACAACATGTCAACAGCTGTTACAGAGCAAAATGGCATATTTTTAATGTATGATGTGTACTTTACATGAAAGTACAAAATAAAAACACAAACTAAATTATATTGTGAAATGTTCTGTGAAAATATTTGACTTCCCATTTTTTATGCAGTTTACTAATAAAAAAAAAAGAAGTTTACATATGTGTTCATCAAGTACTGCTATTAAGAATTCTCTACCTGAGCATCTGCTGTGTAAAATATATGCTGGATAAGTTAGCGGTTCATTCTGTTGGGGCGACCATTGATTAATAAAGGGACTAAGCTGTAAAAAAAAAAAAAAAAAATTAATGATTTTTTTTTATAATCATGAAGAGAAGTGTACACTGAGTGAACAGTCAAAGGAAGATGTATGGAATCATTGTCTTTTGCATTGTTGTCCTTGTTCCAAAAGCAGTTTAGTTTTTTATATGTGTTTGTTGTAAATAAATGATGTAGATTTGACCTATGCAGTGCTGTTCAACAGCTTTGCTTGTTGCAGTGTAGTAGCCTAGTTTGATTTGCATATCCTGCTTAAAAAATGAAGATGACACACCTTAACCAGGTGAAGAAGTGAAAGAGAAAAGGGTAGAGGACGACATTCTGTGGCTTTCCCTGTATTATTACCCTCAGTGAACCTGTATGGACACACATTTTGGGGTAAGTTCAAAAAGCCTTTCTTCATGTAACCACATCACAAAAGTGTGCTGATGCTTCATTTGTTGTCTTCTCATGGGATTTAAATTGTGAATAATAACCTTAGTTATTCCTTAGTGCAAGTTAAATCAAAGTGGCTTGATTGTGAGCTGTGATTGTGAAAGTGTTGCGCTCGACATGTTTATATAGTATGTTTTATCACACTCTCTTTGTTTTATATAAGTACCTATAGTGTGTTGTAATTTAGAATTATTCCAAGCTGTGAGGTTTATATTTATCATTTTATATAGCCTTTCATGCACCGTATAGACTTTAGAACTTAAGCTGTAATATTGAAAATATATAAAGAAATGTATTTCCTACATAAACATAATAAATAAATAAAAAAATAGATTTGATCTTTATTTTTAGACGTTATCTCTGAGGTTTTTGCATTTCTTACAGGTTTGTTTATTTCAATATAAATAATAATGATGGCCATTAATGTTTGCGATGACCAGCAGAAGATTGGAGTAGACAGCTTCTTTTACTGTGTTTTGTTAAATATTTAAAAAGGTACAGGATAATCAATTGGAAAGAAAAGAGCAGGAAGTAAAAAACCCTCAACACACCAACAATTTTGGTGCAAACGTGTTCTAAATTAAACTAATCAGAAATAATTTTTAATTATTATAAAAACTATTATTATACAACCCCAAATGAGAAAAAGTTGGAACCATGTGGAAAATGCAAATACAAAAGAAAGAAATGTTTTCTAAATATACTTTGATTGTGTTTCATTGCAGACAGTACAACAGACATTATTTAATGTGTTTTTATTTTAATTTAGGTTATTGCAGCACAATTATACACAGTTGTATCAGCAAAGCATTTACCACTTTGTAATGTTGTCATTCCTCTTCACAACACTTAAAAGACGTTTAGAGACTCTTCCTCCACAGCAGGACTCTGTAATGTGTGCAGAATGTGGTTTAGCATTGTCGTGATGAAATATTCACAGGCGTCCATGGAAAATAAGGCAGCATATTGTGCTCCAAAATCTTTGTGTACTTTTCAGCAATAATAGTGCCATACACAGAGGTGCAGGTTACCTTTACCAAGGTCACAGACACAACCCCAGAACATGACAGAGCCTGGCTTTTGGACTTGTTGCTAGGAACAGTCTGGATGATCCTTTTCTTCTTTGTTCCAGAGCACACACTGTCCATTTCTCCCAAAAAATACCTGATATACTGATTAATCTGAGCACAGTACATGTTTCCACTGTGTGATGGTCCATCCCAGATACCTCCGAGTCCAGAGAAGTCAACAACGCTTTGGGACACTGTTAACATAGGGCTTCTTTTTGGCATAGTACAGTTTTAATTGGCATTTGTGGATGTAACTCTGTACTGTGGTACTTATGATCTGCCACGGTAGTCCTGAACCCATGTGCTGATCTGGCTTATAGATGAATTAGGTCTCTTGATGCAGCGCCCCCTGAGGGGTCGAAGATCACGGTTGTTCAGCTTAGGCTTGTGCTCTTGTCCTTTACGCACTGAAACTCCTCCAGATTCCTTCAATCTTGTGATGATGTTCTGCACTGTTGAAGGTGAAATATCCACGTCTTCCTCTCTTTCTTTGAGGAACATTGTGTTTTAACATTTCAGTCATTTTCTCATATAGGAACTAAAGGACTAGACCTTTCTTGGAAGCAAGTAAATCTAAAAAATCACCTTTTTTGATTTGAGTTTTCCACACTGTCCCAACCCTTTCTGATTTGAGAAATTAATTAACCTGTTCATATGTCCTTGTTATTATGGGGTTGGTAATTATTAAACTGTAAACTGTCATTCACATTAAGTTGTACCTTGGTACCAAGAGAACTCATGTGTTTCCAAATATATTGTCTAACATCAGTGTCTCAATACTCTTTCAGTAAATGACAGCAGGTGAACACTAAAATGAGTCTAAAGAAGAGAGAAGATGAGGACTCTGACTCTGAAATGAGTTCTGCATCTCCTGGATCAATCTGTGGATCTGTAGAGAGTGATGGGTCCATTGAGAAAACTCCTCCTGCCCTCAATAATGCATCAGTGACCTCTGACCTCAGGTAGTTTGAAGTAATTTTTGTCAGAGAATGGAAAAAAAACAGTGATATGAAAAACGGGTTTTGCATGTTTGTGGCAGTCATCAGGCCTGGGTGTGACTAAAAAATGTAACTCTGGTATGATAACACTTTTACACACACAATTTTGTTCCCCCCTTTAACGATGAATCATGTGTAAAAGGTTGTTTGTTTGGAAAATATTTGGGTTGTCAGATGCTTTAGATGAGTCTAAAACGTATTATTTCTTTTGTCAGTGTAATCAGGAGGAAGAGACCGAGATCAGAGTCTCCAAAGCCCAGTGGTGTTTCTCTGAAGAGTGACAGATCTATGAATTTTCCTCCGCTATTAAGTGTTGAACCAGTGACCTCTGACCCGCAGTTAGTATTACTTATTATAATATTTCTTACACACTGTAGGATAAATCAGACTAATAACTGTTTTAAAACAATAAACCCTTAATACACCTCAAAATGTTTATTAATTAAAAATTCCTCTTCCTTAAAGGAGAAAAAAGATACGTAAGCTGATCACACCAGTTCCAAACTCAACACCCAACTATCAGACTCCCATTATACAGGACAACACTGATGCACACATGCTAGAGACTGGAGACCTGCAGAGAGTCAAAGACCAGCACAAAACCAACATGAAGAATAAATATGAGAGATTATTTGAGGGAATCAAACTCCAAGAGAATCAAACCCTCCTGAACCGCATCTACACCCAGCTGTACATCATAGAGGGAGAGAGTGAAGGAGTGAATGAAGAACATGAGGTTTTACAGATGGAGAAAACAGCCAGAACAAAACACTCCCAACACACTCCAATCTACTGCAATGACATCTTTAAAGAGGAGAAAGAGCAAATCAAGACTGTTCTTACTAAAGGCATCGCTGGAATCGGAAAAACCGTCTCTGTGCAGAAGTTCATTCTGGACTGGGCCGAGGGAAAAGCCAATCAGGATGTAGATTTCATGTTTGTGCTTCCATTTCGAGAGCTGAACTTGATCAGAGATCATCAGTACAGTCTTCACAGACTTCTGCTGGACTTTCATCCTGAACTTGAAGATCTGGAGCCCAAGATTTATGAGGAGTGTAAAGTTGTGTTCATCTTTGATGGTCTGGATGAAAGCAGAATCACACTGATGTTTTCAGACGCTCAGAAAGTTTGTGATGTGACTGAGACTTCATCAGTGGCTGTGTTGATGTCAAAGCTGATGAAAGGAGAGCTGCTTCCCTCTGCTCTCATCTGGATCACCTCCAGACCAGCAGCAGCCAATCAGATCCCCTCCAAATACATCAAGCGTCTGACAGAAATTCAGGGATTCACTGAGCCTCAGAAGGAGGAATATTTCAGGAAGAGAATCAGTGAGCAGCATCAAGCCAGCAGAATCATCTCACACATCAGAAGAGCAAGAAGCCTCCACATCATGTGCCACATACCCGTCTTCTGCTGGATCTCATCCACTGTGCTTCAGAAGCTTCTGGAAGAAGATCTGAGTGCAGAAATCCCTCAAACTCTGACTGAAATGTACATCCACTTCCTGCTGATTCAGATCAACATGAGGAATCAGAAGTATGAAGAGAGAGATCCAGAGAAACTCCTGCAGTCCAACAGAGAAGTGATTGTCAAACTTGCTGAAGTGGCTTTCAGACAGCTGATGAAGGGCAATGTGATGTTCTATGAGGAGGACCTGATTGAGAGCGGCGTAAATGTCACTTATGCCTCAGTGTATTCTGGGATTTGCACTGAGATCTTAAGGGAAGAATCTGTGTATCAGCAGAGGAAAGTCTACAGCTTCATCCATCTGAGTGTTCAGGAGTTCCTCGCTGCTTTCTATGTGTTTTACCACAACATAAGCAACACCACAGAGGCATGTTTAGATTCACTGCATGATTTACAGAGAAGAGCAGTAGATAAAGCCACTGAGGGTAAGAGTGGTCATCTGGATCTGTTCCTGCGGTTCCTGCTGGGCGTCTCACTGGAGTCCAATCAGAGACTCTTCCAGGATCTACTGACACACACAGAGAAGAGCTCAGAGAGCATCAGGAGAAGCACACAGTACATTAAAGAGAAGATCAGAGATGGACATGGACTCTCCACTGAAAGATCCATCAATCTGTTCCTCTGTCTGCTGGAAGTGAAAGATCAGACTCTGTCCAGAGAGATTCAGGAGTTTGTGAAATCAGACAAACAGTCAGAGAAGAAACTCTCTCCTGCTCACTGCTCAACAATCGCCTACATGCTTCAGATGTCAGAGGAGGTGCTGGATGAGCTGGAGCTCCAGAAATACAACACATCAGATGAGGGCAGAAGAAGACTGATACCAGCCGTCAGCAACTGCACAAGAGCTCTGTGAGTGTTTAATGATGTGTTACTTCTTTAGTTTCTTGTGTATATTTATCTTGTTTTCAATTCTCTTGTTCTTCTCTCTTCCAGTCTTGCTGGCTGTAATCTCTCTGCTCAGGATTGTGAAATTGTGTCGTCAGTTCTTCAATCCTCAAACTGTGTCCTGAGAGAGCTGGACCTGAGTAACAATGACCTGCAGGATTCAGGAGTGAAGCTGCTCTCTGATGGACTGAAGAGTCCAAACTGTCAGCTGGAGATACTGAGGTGCGACTTTCCGGCCGGGTCATTAATATTTAAAGTTATGGATTCTATACTATATTATAATTTGCACTCTGGTCTGTGTCTGCAGGTTGTCTGGCTGTATGGTGACAGAGGAAGGCTGTGGTTTTCTATCTTCAGCTCTGAGTTCAAACCCCTCACACCTGAGAGAGCTGGATCTGAGCTACAATCACCCAGGACAATCAGGAGTCCAGCTGCTCCAACACACACTGGAGGATCCACACTACACACTGCAGAAACTCAAGTATGAAACTAAACTAAAGTAAACTACTTAACTCTCAGTAGTCTGTAATTTTCAAGTAATCCTAAAGAAGCGATATATTCTGCTGGAATAATTAAAATGGGTGATTATCATAGTGTAGCACTACAATTCAGTAGGTCTATAAGTGAAGTTTATGTATAAACTAATGTCGAGAGGATCACGTGCTTATGATTGCTAGAGGCTGGATCTGCATTATCCAATTCACAATGCTCCAATCAGACGATTCCTAAACTCCTAAATACCCTGGGTTTCATTCCACAGCTATCTTCATTTTGAAGAGTCCCTTCTTCCACCCCTACTCCTCCTCCATCCTAGATGGGTGACATGGTAGCCCAGTGGTTAGCACTATTACCTCACAGCAAGAATGTCTCTGGTTCTAGGCTTTACCGAACCAGCAGACATTTCTGTGTAGAGTTTGCACTTTCTCCCCGAGATCACGTTGGTTTCCCCCGGGTTCCCCGGTTTCCTCCCACCGTCCAAAAACATGCAAATTAAGTTAATTGGCTAATCCAAATCGGCACCATAGACATGCTCCTAGTATATAGTTATCTCCAAGAACAATCACTTACTGTTTATTGGTTACTACAGCAGGGGAGTTCTTGAGATCTACCTGAGCTCAAACTCCCCTCTCGCCTTGCAACGGGAGGGAGCCCTGGGCTTGAGGATCTCATGAGCTCAGGGCTCTCTCCCGGGACAGCATGCCAAACAAGCTTTATAATCAATCATCAGCTAAGTGTCGACTCTTGAATTAGAATTTAATACTTTCTGTGAACAAAGATATGTGGTCTGGAGTAGGGATGAATAGAAAATTTAAAATACATGTGAATGCAGAAAATGTGCATTAAGATATTTAGTGTTTTAAGAGGCAGGTGATACATAATGATGATGATGTAACTGCAGTGGTTTGTCTTTGTTAACTAGTATGTGAATTAGCTTATACTTTAACTAACTTCCTATGTGGAAAGAATAAACAAAGAACCTCAACATCAGTGACACCTATTAATTGAAAATACTTTACAGATGATGGCTAGTTCTGTGATGCCGCGTTTCAGCAAGTCTTTTGTGGCAATTAAAGCAGTGAGATGACCCACTTCTGACCTCAGAGCATTCCATTTCCATGCCTGTTTAGCACTGATTCTTCTATGAGTGTTTATTTAATCGTGACAGTATCATTTTAAATCAAAAAAAGATTAAAAACAAACACTGTGTGTTTATACAATCATTTTACACTTTATTAGGTACACCTTACTAGTACTGGGTTGGACCCCCTTTAGCCTTAATCCTTTGTGGCGTAGATTCAACAAGCTACTGGAAATATTCCTCAGAGATATTCCTCCATATTGTCATGATAGCATCACACAGTTGCTGCAGATTTGTCGGCTGCACATCCATGATGCCAATCTCCCGTCCCACCACATCCCAAAGCTGCTCTATTGCATTGAGCTCTGGGGACTGTGGAGGATTTGAGTACAGTGAACTCATCGTCATGTTCACCAGTCTGAGATGATTGAGCTTTTTGACATGCTGCGTTATCCTGCTGGAAGTAGCCATCAGAAGATGGAGACACTGTGCTCATAAAGGGATGGACATGGTCAGCAGCAATACTCAGGTAGGCTGTGGCGTTGATGCTCAATTGGTACTAATGGACCCAAAGAAAATCTCCCCCACACCATTACACCACCACCACCAGCCTGAACCGCTGATACAAGGCAGGATGATCCATGCTTTCATGTTGTTGAGGCCAAATTGTGAGCCGAGCATCTGAATGTGTCAGCAGAAATGGAGACTCATCAGAGCAGCAACGTTTCTCCAATCTTCTATTGTCCAGTTTTGGTGAGTCTGTGTGAATTGTAGCCTCAGTTTCCTGTTCTTAGCTGACAGGAGTGGCACCCGGTGTGCTCTTCTGCTGCTGTAGCCCATCCGCCTCAAGGTTGGCCGTGTTGTGTGTTCAGAGATGCTCTTCTGCAGAGCTCGGTTGTAACGAGTGCTTATTTGAGTTACTGTTGCCTTTCTATCAGCTTGAACCAGTCTGGCCATTCTCCTCTGACCTGTGGCCTCATCAATAAGGCTTTTGCGCCCACAGAACTGCCGCTCACTGGATATTTCCTCTTTGCCGGAGCATTCTCTGTAAAGCCTAGAGATGGTTGTGCGTGAACATCCCAGTAGATCAACAGTTTCTGAAATACTCAGAGCAGCCCGTCTGGCAGCAACAACAAAAACCATTTTGCTAGTAATAATGCTGTTCAACATTCTTTGCTGTTTGTGTCCCCATTTAGTTTAGAGAGTGGAGGAGACTTCAGAATCACATCAGGATTAAGAAAATGTAAGTCAAAAACACATGCATGCTTTTGCATTTCCATCATTAGTTTCTAAAGCAGTACTTCTGAAAGTGTTTCAAAATGTAACATGGGGCAACATAGAAACATAGTTGTTGTAACTCGCCTTACTGTTAGCTCTTTAAGAAAGACATAATTGTTGGCATAGAGCACATAATCTAAATTGGATTTCAGCAGAACCAGAAACACACACCATCTATAATGCTTATATAAAAATGTTAAGCTTACCATTGATTCCCTCTGCAATTCCTTTTCAGCGAACCATTTTGTCTATGTTAAATCAGGCTGATGGAAACTTATCGACTTGTTTTCGCCTTTTTGTGTTCAGATGCTTGTCGCCTCTCACTGGATCCAAATACTACACATAGTCGTCTCATCTTGTCTGAAGGGAACAGAAGAACATCACGTGTGAAAGATCATCAAATTTATCCTGATTATCCAGAGAGATTCGAGCACTATGAGCAGGTTCTGTGTAAAGAGACTCTGACTGGACGCTGTTACTGGGAGGCTGAATGGAGCGGCTGGGGTCATGTTGCATTGTCATATAAAGGAATCTGCAGGAAAGGAGGAAGCGACTGTCGGTTTGGACTCAATGAAAAGTCCTGGAGTCTCTATTGTTGTGATGATAGTTACACTTTTTGGCACAAAAATAAGAGCACAAACATCCCTGCTCCATCATCTCGTACTAATAGAGTAGGAGTGTATGTGGACGTGCCGTCCGGTTCTATGTCTTTCTACAGCATCTCTGACACAAACACACTCACACACTTACACACATTCAACACCACATTCACTGAAGACCTCTATGCAGGATTCAGAGTTCATCCTGATTCTTCAGTGACTCTGTGTGAGCTTTAAAAAACACTTTAAAGACATGAAGAAGTAGAAACAAAGAAATGTTTGTATAGAGTAGTAGTTCTTAGCATGTTCAATTCAATGGGTAGCATGCAACTCATGATTAATTAATTTAATAACCCTACACCCTTGTGGAATAACTGAAAACACAGCAATCAGTGCTATAGCGCAAATACATTTTTTTAATGTGCAGCATGTAGGATTGACCATGTGGTTGAAGTAGGTATTGCAGTCCAAATTCAATGTATTGGAGAGGGTTCTTTTCCAGGTTTTTTTTGCCAGGTAGACAACATAAACATGATCGAGCATGCCTGACAACCAAGTCTTACATTGTAAGCTGCTCAGCTAATGTTTACATTTGTAATTTTTGAATTGTTTGCTAAATAAAAAAAACACCTCATGTGGATTTAAATAACTGAATCTCATTTCGGAGACTGCTACTGCCTTCTGAAGGTGGGCATTTTCGGCTGCGTCTGCATACATTGATGCATCCTTAATGACTGAAATGTAATACGGTGCGTTTTCCATCAGGGCAACCCAGGGTGCTTAAAGGTGCTGTAAGTTTTTGACTCTTCTAAAGCATGCTCAGTGAACTTTCTTGTTTGTCTGAAAACTGTGCTGAAGTCTTTTTTCTGTGCCAGAACGTTGTCTTTGTTTTGGTCATTTTAACCTGCCCAATGATTGTTTAGCCAGTTATACTTCAGCACCCCGGGTTGCCTTGGTGGAAAACTGCATATTTAATTAATTAATTAATTATTCATTCATTCATTCATTCATTCATTCAATAATTAATTCATTCATTCATTCATTCATTCAGAAAGGCTCTGAAACCATGCGTCCGTGATCGAAATGTGACCTCCGGTGGACAATAGCAGACTCCAAAATGAGACAGATTCTGTCCATGTGAGGTTATTATTTAGCAAATTATATAAATATTATGACTGTAAACATTAAGTGAGCAGGTTACATTGTAATCTCGTGTCCTAACAGCACGCTACACTACAAGATACACAGTGAGCAGCAATTTGACTGTTTGCACAAGACGAAACATGACAGAAATGTAAATACAGTCATTCAGAAGCACAGAATACTGCACCTAAAAAAAAATAGTAAGATTTATAATCTATTTAGTACATATTCATCCTCTTTATCATTGTTAAATGTAGATGCAGAATCACGGATGTGTTTAGTTCTAAAGTTGAATTTCAGATGTTTTTTTTTTTTTTCCAGATCTGAGGTGAACTATCTGCTGCTGTTTTCAGTAGTCTGACTCTATTATGACTCTAAATTATTAGCTAACACTTTTTGTAAGCACTTAATATTGTTTTATTCAATTTCTACATAGCTGTCTTAAAGTAAATAAAAAGATATATATTTCTGTATAACAGAGATTTTTTTCAACACATTTAATAACTCATCTCTAATTACTGATTTATTTTCTCTTTGTCATGATGACAGTAAATAATATTAGGCTAGATATTCTTCAAGACACTTCTATACAGCTTAAAGTGACATTTAAAGGCTTAACTGGGTTAATTAGGGTAACTAGGCAGGTTAGGGTAATTAGGCAAGTTATTGTATAATGTGGCTAGCACTGTTGCCTCACAGCAAGAACACCGCCGGTCCAACCTATCGGGCCGGTTGGTGTTTCTGTGTGGAGTTTGCATGTTATCCCCGTGTTTGCGTGAGTTTTCCCCGGTTTCCCCCCACCGTCCAAAAACATAAACCATAGCCAATCGACTAAAACAAATTATCACCCAATACAACCTGAGTTTACACTTCTCACGGTGACCAGCAGGGGAGTTCTCGAGACCTACCTGACCTCGAATTCCCCTCTCGCCCTTCTAACGGGAGGGAGCCCCGGGCTCGAGGATATTACGAGCTCAGGGCTCTCTCCCAGGACAGCATGCCAAATACGCTTTATTGAGTATCAGCTAAGTTTGAACTCTTGAAAGGGGCTAAAAATATTGACCTTAAAATGATGATTAAAAAAATGTAAACGGCTTTTATTCTAGCCTAAATAAATCAAATAAGACTTACTGCAGAAGAAAAAATATTATCAGGCATACTGTGAAAATTTCTTTGCTCTGCTAAACATCATTTGAAAAATATTTAAAAATATTCAAAGGGGCTAATAATTCTGACTTCAACTGTGTATATATATATATATATATCAGGAACTAAAGGAGAATGAATGAATGACTTTCTGAATGTTGCTTTTGGTTATTAAGATTTTATAATTTTTTAATGAGAAATGATGATGATGAAAGCAATACTACTACTACTACTACTACTAATAATAATAATAAAGAAAACAAAAACTCCAGTCTTCTGTTATGTCTTCATTATTCCTCTTTTTACATTATCTCTATTAATATCTTTTGGTATGTGACCGATCGTGTTTGTTTCTCACATGACCAAAACAGGTTGTTGTGAATGGACTTTTTTTTTTTTTTTTTTACAAAGACTGATGAAAAACACAGAATATTTAGCTTTAATGATTTGTGTCCCAACACAAATAATCATTTTGCAAAAACTGGTTCTAAATATATATATACAAATATTACAGTACTTACACACTTCTTGTGTTCAGATGCCTTTCTCACAATGGATCCAAACACAGCACACACTCCTGTCTGATGGGAACAAAACAGCATGTCTGAAAGTTCTTCAGTCGTATCCTGATCATCCAGACAGGTTTAATCAACAGGAGCAGGTTCTGTGTAGAGAGACTCTGACTGGACGCTGTTACTGGGAGGCTGAATGGAGTGGATTGGTTCATGTAGCAGTGGCTTATAAGAGCATCCAGAGGAAAGGTGGAAGTGACTGCAGGTTTGGACTCTGAAAAATGCTGAAATATTTACTGCTGTGATTCAAATTACTTTGTCTGGCACAATAATATGAGCACAAACATTCACATTTAGGATACATGTGAATGCAGATAATGTGCATTAAGGTGTTTGGTGTTTTAAGAGGCAGGTGATTCATAGTGATGATGTACCTGTAGTGGTTTGTCTTTGTTAAGTTACTCCCATGATTTGACAAGTATGTGCTGAAAAGTTGACCATCAGTTTAGTTATGGAAGGCAGAAGCTCTAATGAGGACATTAAACAAGGCAGACTCCCTGTCAAGTTTATAGAGCACATTTCATACACAATGTTAATTCAAAGTGCTTTACATAAACAAGAATAAACAAAACAAGCTGTATGCCTTCTAGTAAAAACCTAGCAAAACATCTTGGCGAAGAAACGCAAACACTCAAAAACTTTATTTTTCCTTGCACCCAGTATTTTACCCATTATCACGCCTCTTCCGGGTCTCTGTAAAGCAGGGGTCATCAATCTCGGGCCAGGAGGGCCGGTGTCCTTGCAGGTTTTAGCTCTAGCTTGCCTCAACACACCTGCCTGGGTGTTTCAAGTATATCTAGTAAGAGCTTGATTAGCTTGTTCAGGTATGTTTGATTAGGGTTGGAGCTAAAATCTGCAGGACACCTGCGCTCCAGGAACAGGTTTGGTGACCCCTGCTTTAAAGTGTAAACCTGTGATGATGCTCTGAGCCACTAGAGGGAGCAGTTTAGTTTGATTTCAGCCTGTTTAAAAAAAGATGACACACCTCAACCAGGTGAAGTAAAGTGAGAGGAAGATTACATTCCGTGTCTTTACATGAAATATTAACCTCCGTGAACATGAACGGACACACATTTTGAGGTAAGTTTAAATAGCCTATTATTTACGTAACCACGTCAGATAAAACGTGCTGATGCTTTATTTTTCGCATTTTCATTAGATTTAAAATGCAAATCATATCTGTGTAGTTATTCCTTGGTGCAAACTAAATCAAAATGGCTGAAGTGCTGGCGCTCGACATGTTTATATAATGTGTTTTTATTCCACTCTCTTTGCATTATATTGAAAACATCAAGAAGTGCCAACAGCGTGTTGTAATATAGAAATATTCCAAGGTAACAGTTATGTGGTTTACCTTTGCCATTTGTGTAGCCTTTCATGCACTGTATTTTGAACTTTAGCTCTATAATTGTAAATATATAAAGAAATGTATTTTCCATATTTAGAAAAATGTGTTTTCTGTATTTATAATGCTGCTGTAAGATTAGTGTAATTAAGTTTTTAGCACTTTTTATATGTACTAATAATAATGATAATATTAAAAAGTAAGTTAAAAAACCCTCTTTCACGATTCAATATTATGCATGTATTTTAGTGCATATTATCTGTTGACTTTTTTATTATTTATTTATTTATTTTTTTATTTTTTTATTTATTTTTTGCATTTGTGACCAGAAGATGCTTTATATTGACAGCTTATTTTATAATGTTTGGTTTATTATAAAACACTTGAAAAGAGAAAAATGCTACAGTATAATCAATTGTAAAGAAAAGAGCAGGAATGAAAAACCCCTCAACAAACCAACCATTTTGGTGCAAATGGATTTTAAATGGAACTTTAATCAGAAATCAGTTTTATTTTTAATTTTTATTATTATTTTTATTCTTATTATATTAACCTTTTAAAATGTCCTTGTTAATATGGGGTTGGTAATTATTAAATGGTAGTGTCATTCACATTAAGTTGTACTATTGTGCCAAGAAATAGTGTTTCCAAATAAAAGAAATTATTTTTTTCCTAATATAATGTCTAAAATCAGTGTCTCAACATTCTTTCAGTAACGGAGAAAAGGTGAAAGCTGAAATGAGTCAAAACAAGAGAGAAGATGTGGACCCCACTTTTGAAATGAGTTCTGCATCTCCTGGATCAGGCTGTGTGTCTCTGAAGAGTGATCGGTCCATGGAGAAAGCTCCTCTTGCCCTCAATGATGAATCGGTGACTTCTGAACTCAGGTAAGACACACTAGTCATTTCAGCATTGACAGAGGAGAACTTGTATAATTTGTATAATCTGCATTAAATGTGTTTCAGAGGGCATTTACACTTGTACATATTATTATTGGATAGCTATTCCATAGCTTGGTTGAATGTGGTGTGAAAAAAGGGCTAATCGATAGCGTTTTTCAACCCCTTCTTCCCTTTTATGCCAGTAAGGGCCCACATCATGTTTAAATATGATGTCACTGCTTATTTAAATTATGAGTGTGAAGTGAGTGACACTTAGCATCTGGTTAGGATTCAGTGTTTTAGTCATTCATCTTGGTGAACATACTATTAAAATATAACACATTAGAGATTTCTGTCAATCTGATGACTGGGCCGAATTTTATTTATAATCCATCCGAGTAATAAATGCATGCTGAGAATGATCTAATTCATTATTTAAACTAGCTTTAATTTAAGCTTGTGTAAGATATTTGTTCTGTATTTATTAGGTTTTGGGGATGTGGGCTTTTAAAGGAGGAACGTAATCATTAACTTGTACTTCAAACATGTGTAATAGGCCATTTGTTTAGCAGATATTTGGGAAACCAAATGCTTAGATGTGTCTAAAATGCTGTTTTATTTCTTTTGTCAGTGTAATCAGGAGGAAGACACCGAGATCAGAGTCTCCAAAACCCAGTTGTGTTTCCCTGAAGAGTGACAGATCTGTCAGGCATCCTCCTGAATTCAGTGATGAACCAGTGACCCCTGACCCTCAGTTAGTATCACTTAGTATAATATTTCTTACACACTGTAGGACAACGGAATATTTAAATATTTATAAACAATTAACACTTAATACAATTTAAATATTAACAAATATAAAATAGTGTAAACATTTTGCTTTTTTACTTCTTAAAGGAGGAAAAAGACACATAAACCCATTACATCCAACTATCAGACTCACATTATACAGGACAATACTGAAGCACACACACTGGAGACTGGAGACCTACAGAGAGTCAAAGACCAGCACAAAACCAGCATGAAGAACAAATATGAGAGACTATTTGAGGGAAACAAACTACAAGAAACCCAAACCCTCCTGAACCGTATCTACACCCAGCTGTACATCCTAGAGGGAGAGAGTGAAGGAGTGAATGAAGAACATGAGGTTTTACAGATGGAGAAAACAGCCAGAACAAAACACTCCCAACACACTCCAATCTACTGCAATGACATCTTTAAAGAGGAGAAAGAGCAAATCAAAACTGTTCTTACTAAAGGCATCGCTGGAATCGGAAAAACCGTCTCTGTGCAGAAGTTCATTCTGGACTGGGCCGAGGGAAAAGCCAATCAGGATGTAGATTTCATGTTTGTGCTTCCATTTCGAGAGCTGAACTTGATCAGAGATCATCAGTACAGTCTTCACACACTTCTGCTGGACTTTCATCCTGAACTTGAAGATCTGGAGCCCAAGATTTATGAGGAGTGTAAAGTTGTGTTCATCTTTGATGGTCTGGATGAAAGCAGAATCACACTGATGTTTTCAGACGCTCAGAAAGTTTGTGATGTGACTGAGACTTCATCAGTGGCTGTGTTGATGTCAAAGCTGATGAAAGGAGAGCTGCTTCCCTCTGCTCTCATCTGGATCACCTCCAGACCAGCAGCAGCCAATCAGATCCCCTCCAAATACATCAAGCGTCTGACAGAAATTCAGGGATTCACTGAGCCTCAGAAGGAGGAATATTTCAGGAAGAGAATCAGTGAGCAGCATCAAGCCAGCAGAATCATCTCACACATCAGAAGAGCAAGAAGCCTCCACATCATGTGCCACATACCCGTCTTCTGCTGGATCTCATCCACTGTGCTTCAGAAGCTCCTGGAAGAAGATCTGAGTGCAGAAATCCCTCAAACTCTGACTGAAATGTACATCCACTTCCTGCTGATTCAGATCAACATGAGGAATCAGAAGTATGAAGAGAGAGATCCAGAGAAACTCCTGCAGTCCAACAGAGAAGTGATTGTCAAACTTGCTGAAGTGGCTTTCAGACAGCTGATGAAGGGCAATGTGATGTTCTATGAGGAGGACCTGATTGAGAGCGGCGTAGACGTCTCTGACGCCTCAGTGTATTCTGGGATTTGCACTGAGATCTTTAAGGAGGAATCTGTGATTCAGCAGAGGAAAGTCTACAGCTTCATCCATCTGAGTGTTCAGGAGTTCCTCGCTGCTTTCTATGTGTTTTATTATTATGTAATGAAAAATGTGGACACGTTGCAATTTTGTGATGTGATGCATGATCTGCATAAGAATGCAGTAGATAAAGCCATTGAGAGTGAGAATGGGCATCTGGATCTGTTCCTGCGGTTCCTGCTGGGCGTCTCACTGGAGTCCAATCAGAGACTCTTCCAGGATCTACTGACACACACAGAGAAGAGCTCAGAGAGCATCAGGAGAAGCACACAGTACATTAAAGAGAAGATCAGAGATGGACATGGACTCTCCACTGAAAGATCCATCAATCTGTTCCTCTGTCTGCTGGAAGTGAAAGATCAGACTCTGTCCAGAGAGATTCAGGAGTTTGTGAAATCAGACAAACAGTCAGAGAAGAAACTCTCTCCTGCTCACTGCTCAACAATCGCCTACATGCTTCAGATGTCAGAGGAGGTGCTGGATGAGCTGGAGCTCCAGAAATACAACACATCAGATGAGGGCAGAAGAAGACTGATACCAGCCGTCAGCAACTGCACAAGAGCTCTGTGAGTGTCTAATCCAGTGTTACTTCTTTAGTTTCTTGTGCATATTTAGTTTGTTTTCAATTCTCTTGTTCTCCTCTTCTTTCAGTCTTGCTGGCTGTAATCTCTCTGCTCAGGATTGTGAAATTGTGTCGTCAGTTCTTCAATCCTCAAACTGTGTCCTGAGAGAGCTGGACCTGAGTAACAATGACCTGCAGGATTCAGGAGTGAAGCTGCTCTCTGATGGACTGAAGAGTCCAAACTGTCAGCTGGAGATACTGAGGTGTGTAGTAATATCTGTCAGTGTCTAATATCTTGAGGAGTATTATAAGATACTAAGGTGAGTCATGTCTATGTGTCTGCAGGTTGTCTGGCTGTATGGTGACAGAGGAAGGCTGTGGTTTTCTATCTTCAGCTCTGAGTTCAAACCCCTCACACCTGAGAGAGCTGGATCTGAGCTACAATCACCCAGGACAATCAGGAGTCCAGCTGCTCCAACACACACTGGAGGATCCACACTACACACTGCAGAAACTCAAGTATGTGGGGCAGTAAACACTTAAAAAACACTTATTAGCTCCAGTTCAGTGAGCATGATCTGTCTTTTTTCAGTTTGGATCATGGTGGACATTTCAGGAATACACCAGGGCTGAGAAAATGTGAGTCTTTTAAACACACAAACACACACACACACACACACACACACACACACACACACACACACACACACACACACACACACACACACACATCAATGTAGTTTAATGTTTCTACTGTTCCACTGTATTTTCTCTTCCCCTGCCCCAATTCCACTACTTAAACCAACCCTTTGCTAATATTATTTATGATTTTAATTTATTATTTGTGAATGATTTATGAGGTTTTATCATGAGGACCAAAAACAAAATTCCCACAAATTCAAAAGTATGGGTATTAGTATACTTGTGGGAATTTTTTTTTGTTAAAGTATAAAAATACCAGAAACCAGGAGAAGATAAAGTATCCAAAATTTGTACTCAAATAAAAGTACACGAACTTAAGAAAATATATACTCAGGTAAAAGTATAAATCTTAAAAAAAAGTCTTAAAAGTTGCTTAAGAACAACAACAAAAAAAACAACTCAAAGAGCTAGTTACCAGCTTAAAGATCCCTCGTGTAGAATGTTGTCACATTAATTGCTCAGGTGTGATTCCAAAAAAGAGTAAAAAATCTGGATGATTCTGTGGGTCTCATCAATCTTTATTCTGTATTCTCTATTGGATCTGGGTCAGGTGATTGGCTGGGCCATTCTACAGCTTAATTTTCTTTCTCTTACTTAAAGCATCTGAGAGTCTCCTTGGCTGTGTTTTGGATCATTGCCTTGCTGAAATGTCCACCCTGGTTTCATCTTCATCCTCCTGCTAATGTAGATGTTAAAGATTTGTTTTCTTTGCCTATTTGGATTTCTTTGGTTGTTATCAACATCTAGTGAAAATTCCAAGTCAAAGACACCTTTTAGAAATGTTTTTTTAAATGGTTACTTATTCAATACTTAATTCCATCATTGTAAAATCTATCTATCTGTCTGTCTGTCCGTCCGTCCGTCCGTCCGTCCGTCCGTCCGTCCGTCCGTCCGTCCGTCCGTCCGTCCGTCTGTCTATCCGTCTGTCTGTATTATTATTATTATTAGGAAGGTTGCTGGTTCGAGCCTCAGTTGGCATTTCTGTGTGGAGTTTGCATGTTCTCCCTGTGTTGGTGAGGGTTTCCACCGGGTGCTCCGGTTTCCCTCATAGTCCAAAGACATGTGGTACAGATGAATTGGGTAGGCTAAATTATCTGTAGTATATGAGTGTGAATGGATTTTTCCCAGTGATGGGTTGCAGCTGGAAGGGCATCAAAAACGTGCTGGATAAGTTGGCGGTTCCTTAACCCCAGATTAATAAAGGGACTAAGCCGAAACGAAAATGAATGAATGCAAGTCCTCGTACTGGGCGTGTTTAGCAACGTCACAACAAACCGAATGGAGTTGCTGCACACACTTGGGTTTTATTTAAAAACATAACCTATAAACAACTTTTTGAACCTGCTAAACCGATTCCAAATCCACCCAAATGTTGTCAACACACCTAACATTTGTTTGCCCACACAATTCAAAACTGCCCAGTCTTGCAGTAAGGAGGACACCTGCTGGTTACAAGGGGAAATGCAGAATGACAAGCATGAAAAGTGAACTTTTTTCTGTCATTTGTTCTTTGATATCGGTATTATGCTTGGTGTGCATTTATTATCAATTGACAGTAATAAAGAAACACTGCAAAATGTGGCTAAATAAAAGTTTGTTTGTTTTTTCCTACAAAATGTACTAGTAATAATAAACATCTTTAAATGTACTCTAAACTGAAAAGTTACCCAAACATTGTAATAAGTAATTGTTATGAATTATTAGCCATCTCTGTAGCAAACTCATGCACAACAGATCAATCAGTGGATGTTTAATGATGTCAGTGTTATTCAGATTCTCATCTCTCTTCTTGTGTTCAGATGCCTGTTTACTCACACTGGATCCAAACACGGCTCACACTCAACTCCAGCTGTCTGAGGAGAACAGAAAAGCAACACGAGGTGAACACAGTCAGCCGTATCTTGATCATCCAGACAGATTTGAGAACATTGAGCAGGTTCTGTGTAAAGCGACTCTGACTGGACGCTGTTACTGGGAGTCTGAATGGAGCGGTTTGGTTCATGTAGCAGTGTCCTATAAGAGCATTGAGAGGAAAGGTGGGAGTGACTGCAGGTTTGGTCTCAATGATAAATCCTGGAATATTTACTGCTGTGAGTCAAATTACTCTGTCTGGCACAATAATAAGAGCACAAACATTCCCACACCTTCACCACAGTCTAATAGAGTAGGAGTGTATGTGGACGTGCCGTCCGGCTCTCTGTCCTTCTACAGTGTCTCTGACACAAACACACTCACACACATACACACATTCAACACCATATTCACTGAACCCCTCTATGCTGGATTTTTGGTCTATCCTGACTCCTCTGTGTCTCTGTGTCAGATTTAACATCCTCCTGTGAGGAACCACAAACACATCAATGTAAAGACAGACTGAACATATAAACTACTTGGAGCTTAATGTAGTAGCTGTTAGGATTTAAACCGTTTAGATAGACTTATTATTTAATTCAATTCAAGTTCATCTGTATAGCGCTTTTTACAATGATTATAGTTTTAAAGCAGCTTTAAAACAGGAGCACATTAGTGTATTACTACCAATCTAAGTTAAAGTTACAATCAAATATAAATTATTGTGTATAAAAATAGTTAAACTACCGTTATATAATATATTAGATTTAATGCAACTTTATTAAATTTACTGCTAATCAAGCTCGTACTAGGCTTTCTAGAAACATCCTCGCAGGTGAAGAAGACTGACAGAACAGCTCTGTGAGAGTTTATTAGTGTTAAAAATAGTTTTGAATAGAAAAGACCTCTCATTAGTGTGTTAAAACAAATTAGCATAAAACAAATGTCTTGTATGGCGACACAGTGGCTCAGTGGTTAGCATTGTGGCCTTTCAGCAAGAAGGTCGCTGGTTCGAGCCTTGGCTGGGTTAGTTGGCATTTCCGTGTGGAGTTTGCATGTTATCCCTGTGTTGGTGTGGGTTTACTCCTGGTTTCCCCCATAGTCCAAACACATGCGCTATAGGGGAACTGATCAACTAAATTGTCCATAGTGTATGTGTGTGTGTGAATGAATGAAAGTTACAATCAAATATAAATTATAATGTAGAAAAATAGTTAAAGTGCCGTTATATAATATATTAGATTAGATTTGATGCAACTTTATTATATTTACAGCTAATCAAGCTCGTACTAGGCTTACTAGAAACATCCTCGCAGGTGTGTTGAGACAAGTTGGAGCTAAAATCTGCAGGACACCAGCCCTCCAGCAGCGAGTTTGCACACCCCTGGTCTAGAAACAGCCCTACTCTGTAAAGATAAGATTCACGCCTGAGAGATTGAAAGGACTGTGTTTGATGAGTCCATTAAACACTGAGGCGAACAATGAGAGAGTTTTTGGTATAAGCTTTTGGTATAAGCAGAGTTTACACATCATACTTTGAACAAGTTAACACACACACATTATGAAAGTGTCTTGCTCTGCAATAGAGGAAGTAAAACTTGTGTTGATGTGGGTGGAGTAAAAGGAAACAAGACTAACAATTATAGTAACACACAAGGAAGAGGCACATTTTTAACATTTTGTTTTGTAACGTAATCAGATAAAGATGAGCCGCTGTTTTGATTTTGGCCTTCTCTGTGTGTATTGCCAAACTGGAAACACAACATGTCAACAGCTGTCAGAGCAAAATGTTAACGTATGATGTGTACTTTACATAAAAGTACAAAATAAAAACACAAACTACTTTATATTGTGAAATATTCTGTGAAAATATTTGACTTGCCATTTTTAAATGCAGTTTACTAATAAACAAAATTAAAGTCTACATATGTGTTCATCAAGTACTGCTATTAAGAATTCTGTACAAATGAGGTGCTGGATGAGCTCCAGAAATACAACACGTCAGACGAGGGAAGAAGAAGACTGACAGAACAGCTCTGTGAGAGTTTATTAGTGTTAAAAAATAGTTTTGAATAGAAAAGACCTCTCATTAGTGTGTTAAAACAAATTAGCATAAAACAAAAGTTTTGCATGGCAACACAGTGGCTCAGTTGTTAGCATTGTGGCCTTTCAGCAAGAAGGTCGCTGGTTCGAGCCTCGGCTGGGTCAGTTGGTGTTTCTGTGTGGAGTTTGCATGTTCTCCCCGTGTTGGCGTAGGTTTACTCCAGGGTGCTCTGGTTTCCCCCACAGTCCAAACACATGTGCTATAGGGGAATTGATCAACTAAATTGTCCATAATGTATGAGTGTGTATGGGTTTCCCAGTACTGGGTTGCAGCTGGAAGGGCATCCACTGTGTAAAACGTATGCTGGAATGATTGGCGGTTCACTCTGCTGTGGCAACCCCTTATGAATAAAGGAACTAAGCTGAAAGAAAATTAATTAATGAAATTTCTTATAATCATGAGGAGAAGTGTACGCTGAGTGAACAGTCTAAAAAAAGAAAGGAATCATTGTCTTTTGTATTGTTGTCCATGTTCCAATCACAGTTTAGTTTTTATATGTGTTTGTTGTAAATAAATGATGTAGATTTGAGCTATGCAGTGCTGTTCAACAGCTTCATTTGTTGCAGTGTAGTAGCCTAGTTTGATTTGCATATCCTGCTTAAAAATGAAGATGACACACCTTAACCAGGTGAAGAAGTGAAAGAGAAAAGGGTAGAGGACGACATTCTGTGGCTTTACCTGTATTATTACCCTCAGTGAACATGAACAGACACACATTTTGAGGTAAGTTTAAATAGCCAATTCTTCATGTAATCATCAGATAAAAGTGTGCTGATGCTTCATTTCTTGTATTAATAATAACCTTAGTTATTCCTTACTGCAAGTTAAATCAAAGTGGCTTGATTGTGAGCTGTGATTGTGAAAGTGCTGCGCTCGACATGTTTATATAGTATGTTTAATCACACTGTCTTTGTTTTATATTGAAAATGTGAAGTACCTATAGTGTGTTGTAATATAGAATTATTCCAAGCTGTGAGGTTTATATTTACCATTTTATGTAGCCTTTCATGAACCGTATAGACTTTAGAACTTAAGCTGTAATATTAAAAATATATAAAGAAATGTATTTCCTACATAAACATAATAAATTGTAAAAAAATAAATAGATTTTATCTTTACTTTTAGATGTTATCTTTGAGGTTTTTTTTTTTTTTTTTTTTTTTTTTTTGCATTTGTTACTGGTTTGTTTCAATATAAATAATTGTTTTAAATATTGATGGCCATTAATGTTTGCAATGACCAGCAGAAGATTGGAGTGGACAGCTTCTTTTACAGTGTTTTGTTAAATATAAAACACCTAATAGGAGGAAAAAAAAAGGTACAGGATAATCAATTAGTAAAAGAAAAGAGCAGGAAGTAAAAAATCCTCAACACACCAACCATTTTGGTGCAAACATGTTCTAAATTAAACTAATCAGAAATAATTTTTTAATTATAATAACTATTATTATACAACCCAAATGATAAAAAGCTGGAACCATGTGGAAAATGCAAATACAAAAGAAAGAAAAGTTTTGTAAATATACTTTGATTGTATTTCATTACAGACAGTACAACAGACATTATTTAATGTGTGCAGAATGTGGTTTAACATTATCGTGATAAAATATTCACAGGCGTCCATGGAAAATAAGGCAGCATATTGTGCTCCAAAATCTCTGTGTTCTTTTCAGCAATAATAGTACATCACAGAAGTGCAGGTTACCTTTACCAAGCACACTGACACAACCCCAGAACATGACAAAGCCTGGCTTTTGCACTTGTTGCTGGGAACAGTCTGGATGATCCTTTTCTTCTTTGGTCCAGTCCATTTCTCCCCAAAAAATACCTGATATACTGATTTATCTGAGCACAGTACATGTTTCCACTGTGTGATGGTCCATCCCAGATGCCTCCGAGCCCAGAAAAGTCAACAACGCTTTGGGACACTGTTAACATAGGGCTTCTTTTTGGCATAGTACAGTTTTAATTGGCATTTGTGGATGTAACTCTGTACTGTGGTACTTATGGTCTGCCACGGTAGTCCTGAACCCATGTGGTGATCTGGCTTATAGATGAATTAGGTCTCTTGATGCAGCGCCCCCTGAGGGATCGGAGATCACCATTGTTCAGCTTAGGCTTGCGCTCTTGTCCTTTACGCACTGAAACTCCTCCAGATTCCTTCAATCTTGTGATGATGTTCTGCACTGTTGAAGGTGAAATATCCACATGTCTTCCTCTCTTTCTTTGAGGAACATTGTGTTTTAACATTTCAGTCATTTTCTCATATAGGAACTAAAGGACTAGACCTTTCTTGGAAGCAAGTAAATCTAAAAAATCACCTTTTTTTGATTTGAGTTTCCCACACTGTCCCAACCCTTTCTGATTTGAGAATTTATTAACCTGTTCAAATGTCCTTGTTAATATGGGGTTGGTAATTATTAAACTGTAAACTGTCATTCACATTAAGTTGTACCTTGGTACCAAGAGAACTCGTTTGTTTCTAAATATAATGTCTAACATCAGTGTCTTAATACTCTTTCAGTAAATGACAGCAGGTGAACACTAAAATGAGTCTAAAGAAGAGAGAAGATGAGGACTCTGACTCTGAAATGTGTTGTGCATCTCCTGGATCAGGCTATGTGTCTCCAAAGAGTGATCGGTCCATGGAGAAAGCTCCTCCTGCCCTCAATAATGCATCAGTGACCTCTGACCTCAGGTAGTTTGAAGTAATTTTTGTCAGAGAATGGAAAAAAAAATCAGTGATATGAAAAACGGGTTTTGCATGTTTGTGGCAGTAATCAGGCCAAGGTGTGACTAAAAAATGTAACTCTGGTATGATAACACTTTTACAAACACACACACACACACAAACACACACACACACACACACACACACAAACACACACATTGTTAAAGTCAGAATTATTAGCCCTTTTGAATTATTCGCCCCCGTTTATTTTTTCCCCCAGTTTCTGTTTTATCGGAGAGCAGATTTCTCCAGCACATTTGTAATCATAATAGTGTTAATAACTCATCTCTAATAACTGATTTATTTTATCTTTGTCATGATGACAGTAAATAATATTAGACTAGATATTCTTCAAGACACTTCTATACAGCCTAAAGTGACATTTAAAGGCTTCACTAGGGTAATTAGATTAACTAGGCTGGTTAGGGTAATTAGGCAAGTTATTGTATAATGATTGATCTGTAGACTATCAGGAAAAAATCGCCTAAAGGGGCTAATCATTTTGTCCAAAAAATGGTGTTTAAAAATTAAAAACGGCTTTTATTCTAGCCGAAATAAAACAAATACGACTTTCTCCAGAAGAAAAAATATTATCAGACATACTGTGAACATTTCCAGAATCTGTTCAACATAATTTGGGAAATATTTAGCAAAGAAAAAAATTCAAAGGGGGGCGAATAATGCTGACTTCAACTATATAATTTTCATTTTCATATTAATGATTCAATGACTCTCTTATAATGTTTGCACGCTTCATCAGATTCATCATTTTTAAAGGATTAATGAAGTGACACATTTGGAAAATTGTCGCCACCTATATGTTCTTTCTAAAACCTAAAACATTTTGACGGTTAATGCTGCAAAATGAAGCAAACAACTGTCAGCTGTGTCCTGCCATTGCTTTTATGCTTGTGAAAACAGTAGTTGTACCGAGTATCATGTATATATAGATATTATTATTTATCTATTAAATTACCCAATAATTTGTATTTTAACGCCTACCCCCACCCCACCCCAACCCTAAACCCAACCACCACAGTACTGTTAAAATATGAATTATTGTTATACAGTATCATAAAAATGCTGTTATATTAATATGCATATCGCAAGTCTGGCCGGCCACATATCCAATCTAGACTTTAGCGCCCCTAGTGGCATTGCTTGCAGCAGAAGTTGGGACTTTCAAGCGCAGACGGAAGCATCAACCAATCAGATCGCTGTATACAAACACACCAGCTCAGACAGTAGTCAATTGCTAATTAATTTCATTGGCTGACGATGCTATGACGATCGCAGTTCCAACTTCAGACACGCCCTCTGTCAAGCGTTGACGCTGAAGCCCCGTGTGAATGGGGCATAGTGGCCACATCATATTAAATATGACGCTACTGCTTGAAGAAAGTATGAGCCTGGAGCAAGTGACACTTAGCATCTGGTTAAGATTCAGTGTTACACTTACTAATCTTCCATCAAGATTTCCATCAATTTTTTGGTCACACTTTATTTTGATGGTGTGTTTGTTGAATTTGAGTTACACTGCATCTACATGCCGACTAATTCTCATTGGATTATTATAATTAGTAGATTGTTGGGGTTTGTGTAATTGACATTCACTTGCAAAGTTTCTTATAGTCAGTTAAATGTCTGTTGGAGCAGAATCAGCAGATATTAAGCAGACAGTCTACTAATACTCAGATGGACCAACAAAATAAAGTGAAATCATTTTTTCTATAGGAGTAAAAATGCATCCTAAAAATAATGTAATCGGTTGTTTAATTTAGCTTTAATAAGGATTTATGGACATTTTACTGTATTTATTTATTAGGTTTTGGGAATGTTGACTTTGAAGTACAAGTTAGCAATTTTGTTCCCCCCTTTAAAGATGAATCATGTGTAAAAGGTTGCTTGTTTGGAAAAATTTGGCATGTCAGATGCCTTAGATGAGTCTAAAATGTATTATTTCTTTTGTCAGTGTAATCAGGAGGAAGAGACCGAGATCAGAGTCTCCAAAGCCCAGTGGTGTTTCTCTGAAGAGTGGCAATTCTATGAATTTTCCTCCGCTATTGAGTGATGAACCAGTGACCTCTGACCCGCAGTTAGTATTACTTAGTATAATATTTCTTACACACTGTAGGACAAATCAGACTAATAACTGTTTTTAAACAATAAACCCTTAATACACCTCAAATTGTTTACTAATTTAAAATTCCTGCTCCTTTAAGGAGGACAAAGATACTTAAGCTGATCACACCAGTGCCAAACTCGACACCCAACTATCAGACTCACAATATACAGGACAACACTGATGCACACATGCTAGAGACTGGAGACCTGCAGAGAGTCAAAGACCAGCACAAAACCAGCATGAAGATCAAATATGAGAGATTATTTGAGGGAAACACACTCCAAGAGAACCAAACCCTCCTGAACCAGATCTACACCCAGCTGTACATCATAGAGGGAGAGAGTGAAGGAGTGAATGAAGAACATGAGGTTTTACAGATGGAGAAAACAGCCAGAACAAAACACTCCCAACACACTCCAATCTACTGCAATGACATCTTTAAAGAGGAGAAAGAGCAAATCAAGACTGTTCTTACTAAAGGCATCGCTGGAATCGGAAAAACCGTCTCTGTGCAGAAGTTCATTCTGGACTGGGCCGAGGGAAAAGCCAATCAGGATGTAGATTTCATGTTTGTGCTTCCATTTCGAGAGCTGAACTTGATCAGAGATCATCAGTACAGTCTTCACACACTTCTGCTGGACTTTCATCCTGAACTTGAAGATCTGGAGCCCAAGATTTATGAGGAGTGTAAAGTTGTGTTCATCTTTGATGGTCTGGATGAAAGCAGAATCACACTGATGTTTTCAGACGCTCAGAAAGTTTGTGATGTGACTGAGACTTCATCAGTGGCTGTGTTGATGTCAAAGCTGATGAAAGGAGAGCTGCTTCCCTCTGCTCTCATCTGGATCACCTCCAGACCAGCAGCAGCCAATCAGATCCCCTCCAAATACATCAAGCGTCTGACAGAAATTCAGGGATTCACTGAGCCTCAGAAGGAGGAATATTTCAGGAAGAGAATCAGTGAGCAGCATCAAGCCAGCAGAATCATCTCACACATCAGAAGAGCAAGAAGCCTCCACATCATGTGCCACATACCCGTCTTCTGCTGGATCTCATCCACTGTGCTTCAGAAGCTCCTGGAAGAAGATCTGAGTGCAGAAATCCCTCAAACTCTGACTGAAATGTACATCCACTTCCTGCTGATTCAGATCAACATGAGGAATCAGAAGTATGAAGAGAGAGAACCAGAGAAACTCCTGCAGTCCAACAGAGAAGTGATTGTCAAACTTGCTGAAGTGGCTTTCAGACAGCTGATGAAGGGCAATGTGATGTTCTATGAGGAGGACCTGATTGAGAGCGGCGTAGACGTCTCTGACGCCTCAGTGTATTCTGGGATTTGCACTGAGATCTTTAAGGAGGAATCTGTGATTCAGCAGAGGAAAGTCTACAGCTTCATCCATCTGAGTGTTCAGGAGTTCCTCGCTGCTTTCTATGTGTTTTATGTTCATGTAAGCAGCACTACAGAAGCATCTTTTGATTCACTAGAAAATCTCCATAAAAGAATCATTGATAAAGCTACTGAGGGTAAGAGTGCTCATCTGGATCTGTTCCTGCGGTTCCTGCTGGGCGTCTCACTGGAGTCCAATCAGAGACTCTTGCAGGATCTACTGACACACACAGAGAAGAGCTCAGAGAGCATCAGCAGAAGCACACAGTACATTAAAGAGAAGATCAGAGATGGACATGGACTCTCCACTGAAAGATCCATCAATCTGTTCCTCTGTCTGCTGGAAGTGAAAGATCAGACTCTGTCCAGAGAGATTCAGGAGTTTGTGAAATCAGACAAACAGTCAGAGAAGAAACTCTCTCCTGCTCACTGCTCAACAATCGCCTACATGCTTCAGATGTCAGAGGAAGTGCTGGATGAGCTGAAGCTTCAGAAATACAACACATCAGATGAGGGCAGAAGAAGACTGATACCAGCCGTCAGCAACTGCACAAGAGCTCTGTGAGGGTTTGACCAAGTTTTTAGTGTTGAAACTTGTTTTGGGAGAAATTTATTTACTGTGTGTTCTCCTCTTTTTTCAGTCTTGCTGGCTGTAATCTCTCTGCTCAGGATTGTGAAATTGTGTCGTCAGTTCTTCAATCCTCAAACTGTGTCCTGAGAGAGCTGGACCTGAGTAACAATGACCTGCAGGATTCAGGAGTGAAGCTGCTCTCTGATGGACTGAAGAGTCCAAACTGTCAGCTGGAGATACTGAGGTTCGAGTTTCATATTATGTCATGATCATTTCATGCTTCAGATTCAATACTGTCTTTAAAATTGACCTGCAGTGTGCATTTCTGCAGGTTGTCTGGCTGTATGGTGACAGAGGAAGGCTGTGGTTTTCTATCTTCAGCTCTGAGTTCTATAGGAGCCATATTACTTTTCATTTAATTATAATGTTTATTTGTATACTGATTGGTTTGGGTTTCACAGTGACGTTTTATGTTTTGGTCACGTGGGCATAATTGGCACCTGCTCAAACATAAAGCGCGTGCACAATCACACAGGTGATGAGGAGAGAAGGAGAGTGGGGTAGCCGTATTTTTTGTTGACCGCAAACAGCCACGCAAACAGCAGCGCAAACAGCCACGCAAACAGCCACGCAAACAGCAGCGCAAACCAAGCAACGCAAAACTGTATCACAACGGCACACGCAACAATCATCACACCAACGCAATAATCGGCACCATACAGGTATTCAAAGACACAAATTGCTGTATTGTTTTTTCATGCTTCAAGTTACATAAAGTCTTTCCATATAACATCTTGGGCTCAGTGTCTCTGTCTAAAGCCACCAGCGCGTCACAAATATAAAGGACCCTCACTGCCTCTCGAGCGACTTATAGGAGGCATCAGGAAGTCGCAATATTTTGTCAACAAAAAACGGCATCTTATCAGGAAAATCATCGCTCGCAAAATCAGCGCACAGACGAATCAGGAAGACGCCAAGTAAGTGATGCGATTGCAAACCAAATGGGCCACGTCATGTGTTCGTTTTCATAGGACAGATAAGTTTATCTGGATATATGTGTGGATGAGGAATCTGGTTGGCATTGGTGCATGTTAAAGTTGTTTGGAATGCAAATCGGATGCGCGAGGTCGCGCGACTTACTTTGGTGTCTGTAGGAAGTCTGCACTTTGCGGCTTGTTTGTGTGATGCCGTGATGTTGTTTGGAAGGAAAATGAACTGCTGTTGAATTGAATCGAATCGTTTGAGCGTGTTCAAACGTTGCATTGTGTTTGGATGTTGTGATTCACTGAACACTGAATCAAAAGAGTCACTATGAGTCAAACTGGTGGTACCCCGTGCTCGGTTGAAGAGATGGGAAAGAAAAGGGAAAGCAAACTCACTCAAAAGGCCTTGCTGAATAAAATTGAGAGATTGCAATGTGAACGTAAACGTGCTGTTGATAAAATCAAAGGGTTGATACCAAAAATGAAAGAATATATGAAACAAAAGGCAAACATCCTTCAAATAAAGCAATGTTTAATGACTTTAAACACAATGTGTGAGAGTGCTGTTAATGCACATGATGAACTTATGCCATTACTTCCTGAGGATGAATTTCTTAAACAAAAGGAATGGTTTTTAAGCATAATGAATTACAGCAGTGTGTTTCAAAACCAAACCGAGCAATGGATCAGTGAAACTGAGCAAACCCAGGGTGTTTCACAGAATGCAACAGAAATGAACGAAAATGTGATTTCTGCAAAATCAAATGAAGTTGAAAATGAGGATGAAATTAATCCACGTGATAGTGTCTCAAACATAAGCTGTAACAAATCATCACTGTCAAAACATTCTTCAACCTCATCTGCACGTTTAAAAGCCCAAGCCGAGTTGGCTGCTTTAGCCATGAAGAAAAAATTATTAGAAGAAAGACATGCACTGGAAGAAGAGGAGGAAAAGTTGCGTAAAAGGAAAGAAAGATTGCAACTGGATGCTGAAATTGCAGGAGAACAGGCAAAACTTGAGGTTCTCAAAACACACAGTACAACAACAAGCGTGATACTGACATCAAATGTTTCAGATGGGATGAACTCTTATGTGGCAAAACAGTCTAAACAACCACTTAATGTTGATGCAGGTGAATTTATTCCATCAGATTCAAATAAGGAGAGATATTTAGGAGCTAAACCCAAAGTCAAGCTTGTGTTGGACAATATAACTCCATCAAACATCATTGACCCACCATTTTCGCAAAACCACCTGAATTCTTTCGACATGCAAGATTCACAAGGACCACATGATTTCAATACAGATATTTTCATGGATTCGGAAACCAAAAATTGTGTTCTTGGTCTCATGAAGAAACAGAATGAGGTAACAACACTGTTGATGCAGCAACAGGGGCTTTCAGCTTTACCAAAAAGAGAAATACCCATATTTGATGGTGACCCACTGAAATACCACTCTTTTATTAGAGCTTTTGAGAATGGTATTGAGAAAAATATAAATGACAACTGTGACCGTTTGTATTTCTTGGAGCAATATACAAGGGGCCATGCTAAAGCACTTGTGGGGAGCTGTCATTATATGAATCTAGATCGAGGATATTTGAAAGCAAAAACTTTGTTGAAGGAACAGTTTGGGGACGAACAGAAAGTGGCCTCTGCTTATATGGACAAAGCCCTTTTATGGTCTCCAATTAAAACCGAGGATGTGAAGGCTCTGCAGGATTTCAGTTTCTTTCTCAGAGGCTGTTGTAATGCAATGGAGGATGTGCAGTATCTTCATGACTTAGACATGCCTTCTAATATGTTGTGTATTATTAAAAAACTTCCATATAAACTCAGAGATCGATGGAGGAGCCAGGTTTGTGAGCTGCAGGAAAGAAATAAACAGAGAGTTAAGTTCAAAGACATTGCTGATTTCATTGAGAAGCAAGTGAAAATACTCACAGATCCGGTGTTTGGTAACATACAAGACACTACATCAGTAAGTGGAAATAAAGGAATGAACAAACTTAAGTCACAATATCGATCAGGAAACAAAGGAATCAGCTTTGCGACCAGTGTGGGCACTGTGGAAAGTAAATGTCAGTCTGAAAAGAAAAGGAAGGAAATTATAAAAACAGATAAGAAAGTGTGTATGTGCTGTGGAGGAGGACACACCCTAGATATGTGTGTACAGCTGGGGAAGATGGTACACGAGAAGAAGATAGGCTTCTTGAGGGAAAATGGTATATGTTTTGGCTGTTTGTGTACAGGAGGACACATCAGTAAAAATTGCCGTAAAAGGATTTCCTGTTCAAAGTGTAACCTTAAGCATCCTACAGTACTTCATAGGGAACCTGCACATGTTACTGAGCAGACTGAGAGGAACACAGTGGTGCCTGTTGACAACATGCTGGTGTCAAGTGGTCTTACAGGGGCTGGAGATGAGGACTGCAAGCTACCCATAGTACCGGTTCAGGTAAAATCTAATAAAGGAAGCAAAATTATTAATACCTATGCATTTTTGGACCAAGGGAGCACTGCAGTGTTTTGTACAGAGAACTTGATGCACAAGCTTCACCTTACAGGAAGGAAGGGGCGTATTCTTCTACGAACCATGGGGCAGGAGAAGGTTGTGAGTAGCAACATTATATCTGGTTTGGAGGTTGCAGCTCTGGAAGGAGATCGTTTTCTTGAGCTGCCAAAAGTTTATACACAAGAGTCCATGCCAGTGCACCGAGGAAATATTCCAACTAATAGGGATATTAAAAGATGGTCTTACTTAAAACACATTCATTTACCTCAGATCGATTCCGAAATAGAACTCCTGATAGGAACCAATGTCCCTAAAGCACTGGAACCATTACAAGTGGTATGCAGTGTAAATGATGGACCATATGCCATTAGAACCATGTTGGGCTGGACTGTTAATGGACCACTGATGGGAGACAGTGGAGAAAGGGTTAACTGGAAACAGCCCCTGGTAATGGTTAATAGAGTGTCAGCTGTAAATCTGGATGAGATTTGGCACCAACAGTTTAAAACTGACTTCCCTGAAAACCGTCTCGATGATTATGCTGGTATGTCAAGAGAAGATCAAAAATTCCTAGAACTAGTGAGTAATTCAGTAAAACATGTGAATGGGCACTACCAAATTGCATTACCATTAAGGAGCATTGACGTCAGCATGCCAAAAAACAAGAACATTGTCGAACAGCGTTTGCATCATCTGAAAAGGAGGTTTCAGAAAGATTCATTATTTCATGCTGAATATAACAACTTTATGAATGATCTGCTTCTTAAAGATTATGCTGAGAAGGTGCCTGTAGAGGAACTAGACCGCAGTGATGGAAAGGTATGGTATATACCACACCATGGAGTGTTTCATCCCACCAAGGGAAAGATGAGAGTTGTGTTTGACTGTGCAGCGAGTTATCAAGGAACATCGTTGAATGCTCAGCTCTTACAGGGCCCAGATCTTACGAGTTCTTTGATAGGAGTCATGACTCGTTTTAGAAAGGAACCAGTAGTAATCATGGCTGATGTTGAATCCATGTTTTACCAGGTACGGGTCTCTTCGGAGTACTCAGACCTGCTTAGGTTTCTTTGGTGGCCTAATGGAGATGTGGAACAACAACCTGTTGAATACCGTATGAAGGTGCATTTGTTTGGGGCAGCATCATCACCTAGTTGTGCCAATTATGCCCTCAGAAGGTGTGCAGAGGATTATGGATGTCACTACAGTGAGAATGCAGTAGACAAATTATTGAACTCTTTTTATGTAGATGACTGCCTTGTGTCAGTTGTTACAGAGAAGGAAGCAGTGTCACTTTACCAGGAGCTGGTTTCTCTGTGTGCCAGGGGTGGGTTTTCCCTCACAAAATGGATAACCAACAGGCCTGGTGTATTGGAAGCTATCCCTGAAAGTCACAGAGCAAGAGGCATGGAAGGGTTAAACATGGAGTTGGATTCATTACCTGTGGAGAGAGTGCTGGGTTTGGAATGGTGCATAAAATCAGACTGTTTTAAGTTCAAGATTGTACTAAAGGATAGACCACTCACCAGAAGAGGAATTCTCTCTACTATCAGTTCAATTTATGACCCTTTGGGAATGCTAAGCCCTGTCATTTTAACAGCAAAGAAAATTCTGAGAGATTTGTGCAGGAGACAAATTGGCTGGGATGACACTGTGCCGGAGTCCGTATCAAAGGATTGGCTGAAATGGCTGCAGCAGCTGCATTTGTTGGATGTGTTTAAGGTGGACCGATGTGTGAAACCATCATGCTTTGGAGATGTTGTTACAGCCCAGTTACACCATTTCAGTGATGCCAGTCAGGATGGGTATGGAACAGTGTCTTACCTGTTGCTGAAGAACCAGCATTCAGTAACGCACAGTGCTTTCATCATGGGGAAGGCAAGAGTGGCTCCGTTAAAATCCGTAACCATCCCTAGAATGGAGCTTATTGCTGCTACCATGGCCAGTCGCATGGACATTCTTTGGAGGAAAGAGATGCATATGGATCTTTTGGATTCTGTGTTTTGGACGGACAGTACATCTGTGCTCAAATACATCCGAAATGAAACCTCACGATTCAAAGTTTTAGTTTCTAATCGGGTCTCTCAAATCCTGAAAGTTTCCAGTCCTGAGCAGTGGAGGTATGTGGACACTGCAAGCAATCCAGCTGATATGGCATCTAGAGGTGTTAAGGTGAATGTGTTTATTCAAAACACTACATGGGTGTCAGGGCCTCACTTTCTTTTACATCCGGAGAGTGAGTGGCCTGTAAACAAGGAGGACGTCAACTACCTTTCATCTGAAGACCCCGAGGTCAAAAATGTTGCTGCAACAAACGTTACACAACTCAAAGAAGATCCAGTCACTTACCTGATCAAGTATTTTTCTTCCTGGACACGCCTTAAGAAATCTGTAGCATGGTTCTTGAGGATCAAGGACTGGCTCATGTCTTGTTTAAAGGAAACAAGGCACTTTCATCAGACCGTTGTACAGTCTGGCAACAATGCACAGCAGAGCTCCTCCGTGGCAGAGGAGATTGATTATTTTAAAAGGACAAGCAGTAAACTTACAGTGGAGGACTTGGACCGGGCTGAGCTTGCCATCATTAAATTCTGTCAGGGACAGAGATTTCCTGAAGAGCTAGCCAGTCTGGAGAAAGGGCAACATATTAAAATATCCAGTCACCTCCATAAACTCTGTCCACAGCTGCAAGATGGAATCCTGAGAGTTGGTGGTCGTCTCTGTAGGTTGGCTATGCCTGTGGAAGTTAAACACCCTATAATATTAACAAAAGATCTTCACATTTCAGAACTCTTGCTGAGACATATCCATCAGGAAGTGGGGCATGGTGGACGGAACCATATGCTGTCCAAATTGAGGGAGAAGTACTGGATAACTGGTGTCAGTGTAGCCATAAGGAAAGTACTGTCCAAATGCATCGTCTGTCGCCGTCTAAATGCTCTGCCAGTTTACCAGCAAATGGCAGACTTGCCACACGAAAGAATAGTCCCAGATGAACCACCATTTACTCGAGTGGGAGTGGACTATTTTGGACCTTTTGAGGTTAAGAGCCGAAGGAGCATGGTAAAGCGGTATGGGGTTATATTTACCTGTCTTGCCATCAGAGCTGTACACCTTGAGGTTGCTCCATCACTGGATACGGACTCATTCATTAATGCACTCAGGCGTTTCATTTCCAGAAGGGGACAGGTGCGAGAGATCCGTTCAGATAACGGAACTAATTTTGTAGGTGCAGAACGTGAGTTGAAAGCTGCCATTAAACAGTGGAACCAGGGGCAGATCAATGATCTTTTGCTGCAGAAGGGAATCAGATGGAGTTTTAACCCACCAGCTGGCTCTCATCATGGAGGATCATGGGAGAGGTTAATAAGATCAGTGCGTAAAGTCCTTAATTCAATGTTTAAGGTGCAAAACCTGGATGAAGAAGGTCTTCACACAGTGCTCTGTGAGATTGAAGCCATCATCAACAGCCGTCCAATCACCAAGGCTTCCATGGATCCAAATGACCTGGAAGCACTAACTCCAAACCACTTGTTGCAGTTAAAGACTTCACCATCATTACCCCCAGGGTTGTTCCAACCGACAGACATGTATGCACTTAGGAGGTGGAAACAGGTACAATACATGTCCGATCTATTCTGGAAGAGATGGGTTAAGGAATACTTACCTCAGCTACAGGAGCGTCAGAGATGGATTGGAGTTAAGAGGAACCTCGTTGTGGGAGATCTTGTGATCATTATGGACAGCACAGCTCCTAGAAATTCTTGGCCAACAGGTCGAGTGATCCAAACCTTCCCAGACCGAAGAGGATTTGTCCGTCAAGTACGGATTAAAACAAAAACCAGCTGTTTGGAAAGACCTATTACCAAGGTCTGCTTGCTGCAGGAGGCTGAGTTTGATTAAATATGAACTACAGTTAAATTATTTTCTTTTTTTTTGATAATGCCTTTTGTGGATTATTTTTTTTGCTTTTTTGTGGATTTTGCCATTAGGACACAAAGAAGAAAAGTATGGACATTTTACTGTTGGACTTTACAGTTGAACTTTTGTGTGTCTGATTTATGTCTCCTATCTGTAATTTTGGATAATTATTATGTGGTGATCTAATAATTAGGGGCTGGTGTATAGGAGCCATATTACTTTTCATTTAATTATAATGTTTATTTGTATACTGATTGGTTTGGGTTTCACAGTGACGTTTTATGTTTTGGTCACGTGGGCATAATTGGCACCTGCTCAAACATAAAGCGCGTGCACAATCACACAGGTGATGAGGAGAGAAGGAGAGTGGGGTAGCCGTATTTTTTGTTGACCGCAAACAGCCACGCAAACAGCAGCGCAAACAGCCACGCAAACAGCCACGCAAACAGCAGCGCAAACCAAGCAACGCAAAACTGTATCACAACGGCACACGCAACAATCATCACACCAACGCAATAATCGGCACCATACAGGTATTCAAAGACACAAATTGCTGTATTGTTTTTTCATGCTTCAAGTTACATAAAGTCTTTCCATATAACATCTTGGGCTCAGTGTCTCTGTCTAAAGCCACCAGCGCGTCACAAATATAAAGG
This sequence comes from Danio rerio, assembly GCF_049306965.1. Classification (NCBI taxonomy): domain Eukaryota; kingdom Metazoa; phylum Chordata; class Actinopteri; order Cypriniformes; family Danionidae; genus Danio; species Danio rerio. Next base: position 61,448,955 of record NC_133176.1, read on the forward strand.
ACCCTCACTGCCTCTCGAGCGACTTATAGGAGGCATCAGGAAGTCGCAATAAGTTCAAACCCCTCACACCTGAGAGAGCTGGATCTGAGCTACAATCACCCAGGACAATCAGGAGTCCAGCTGCTCCAACACACACTGGAGGATCCACACTACACACTGCAGAAACTCAAGTATGTGGCGTCATCTAATAGGGATCTTATGTCATAGCCCTGTCACACACTACACAGAGAGGCTTCAATGGAAATGCCTAACAATTCATTCATTTTCTATTCGGCTTTTTCCCCATACACTACGGCCAATTTAGCTCACCCAATTCACCTATACCAGATGTTTTTTTGGACTTTGGGGGAAATGCTTAACAATTTTAAGTTATTAAATGTTTTTAAAAATGAATTTATTCTTTATGTTGTTGGTTTTGTGCCTGTATAGTTTGGACCATGGAGGACCTTTTAGCATGACACCTGGATTGAGAAAATGCAAGTTCTTTCTCCTTCTCTTTCACACAGACACACACACATGCATACAGTATATGATAAATAGATGATGTTATTTGTGCTCTTGTGTTCAGATGCCTGTTTTCTCACACTGGATCCAAACACAGCACATGATCACCTCGTGATGTCTAAGAATATAAAGGCAACATATGTGAAAGATCCTCAGCCGTATACTGATCATCCAGAGAGATTTCAGTTCTTTGGGCAGGTGCTGTGTAGAGAGCCTCTGACTGGACGCTGTTACTGGGAGGTGAAATGGAGCGGCTCTGGTCATATAGCGGTGGCTTATAAAGTAATCAAGAGGAAAAGTGGGCTTGACTCTTGGTTTGGACTCAATGAAAACTCCTGGAGTCTGCACTGCAGTGATAGAAATTACACCGCCTGGCACAACCATAAGAGCACTGATATTATTGCTCCTTCAGCTTGTATTAATAGTGTAGGAGTGTATGTGGACGTGCCGTCTGGCTCTCTGTCCTTCTACAGTGTCTCTGACACACACACACTCACACACATACACACATTCAACACCACATTCACTGAAGAGCTCTATGCTGGATTTAGCGTTTATCCTGAATCTTCAGTGACTCTGTGTCAGATTTAACTTTAATGGAAGCACATCTCCACCATCTCATCCCAGTTTTCTGATAGATGTCTGCTCCAGGATGAAGTAACTTTCTTATGACCTTATCACTATTAATAATGTTGAATGTGAGTTCAAGGGCCTAGATTATATGGGGAAATTAGTGTCATCTCTTTTCAGAGTAAAACTGGAATGATGTGTGTGTCATTGCTTTTTTTTGTATGCCAAGTTATATGTCCTCAGAATCTTCAGGCCCAGTCAAGAAGTCATTGAAAACTCTTGTTGGAATTGAACATTTGACTTTGACTTATTAGTAAATTTTTTTAAGATTCTGAGGCAGTGGTGCCCAATCTCGGTCCTGGAGGGCTGGTGTCCTGCAGATTTTAGCTCCAACTTGTCTTATTACACCTGCATGGATGTTTTAGAAAGCCTAGAGCTTGATTAGCTATCCCAGGTGTGTCTGATTGAGGTTGGAACTAAACTTTGCAGGACACCGGCCCTCCAGGGCCGAGTGTGGACACCCCTGTTCTAAGGTAATCAATTTATTTCAAGTTCAGTTAAATTGCGCTTTTCACAATAATTATTGGTGCAAATTGCACATTATTCCACAACAGTCAAGTTTGGAAAAGTTATGGTTATTGCCCAGTGCTTAATCTGTAAATTGCAAGGCCTTGGAGCAGATCGGGTAACGGATCTGGCATGCTACCAGAGGAGGGAGAGGTGTTGCGGATGAAAGTGAAGAGCGGGGTGGGGTGGGGGGTGTGTGTGAGGAGGGGGATCAGTGCCAGATCTGGCTTGTTCCGCCACAAATTAAGCCCTGTTATTGCCATAAAATTTTGTTTAGACGGTGACCAATTATTTGTTAGTTTATCAATGGTGTTAAATACAAATCTAGGATTGTTATGAATATTTTCTATCCATTTGCAGAGGTGCTCAGCCTTGGCGGACTTTAGGGCCCTCTTATAGATGGAAACACTATCTCTGTACGCAGTTCTAAAGACCTCTGTTGTGACTATCCTTGATCAAGGTTTCAGATTAGTCACATCTTGGGTCTGCTGAGGGGTTTAGACGCTTCCTTTGCAAACAATACATAAAACATCAAGTCTTCATTTGTTGCCGTTTACTGCAGAAGTTGTTGAACAAAAAACTGATATGAAATAAAGTAAATCAAACAAATTTGGCCATCAAACACTTAAGGTAAGGTCTAAAGACCATGTGCTCCCAGCAGGCCCTTCTCCAGTAGGCCCCACCCACCCACTCTCTCTCTCTCTCTCTCTCTCTCTCTTCTTTATATGTATATTTGATATTTTTGGTATTTGTGTTACGAAGTGTTCATTGTAAAAGCGGAAGTCTTTTATTTTGAATGAATTACCATTACGGATATAAACAGACACACAGAAAGATCGCACATGATCATGACGTCTCATCTGTGCGGTCTGCTATGGACTAAAGCTTCTGGCTTGATTGGAGAACAAGGTACTGACACTTCGTTTAATATGTTTGTTTGTTTGTATTGAATTTGTATATTGAGTTAAAGTAATGTCTGTTTGTTTGTATACGGTTTTCATATTTGCTTACATTTGGTTTCATTTTCTCTTTGTATACAAGCTCTTACGGTGTTTGCCGTATGGTGTATGGTGCAAGGTGTTCGGTGTATGGTGCAAGGTGTTTGGCCTACAATGTAAGGATTTTGATGTAGATGACGGCGTCACTGAAGTGAATGCTGCACTGAAAATAAATCATGGGAAAACACCAGTGAAAGAGTCAACCTTTAAATAAAATAAACAAATGGCTCGTACAACCTCTAAATTAGTTTTCTTCCCACTTGCGTTCAAGTGTTGCTTGTTTTGAGAGTGAGAGTATGACTATTATACCATGGTGCCATATTAGTCTCTGTGGCCTTTTATTATTTTGATGGGTGCCACAGTATTTAGTGTGCTAGTAAAGGTAGCATCCATCCATGCGAGTTACTACATCAAGGTTGTTTGTAGCTATGTAGTTTGAAAGTAAGAGTGGTCTGGAATATCATCACGTTGTGGTATAATGTCTACATCAATGACTTCAATTCCTTGAGACAAAAATGAGATCTAATATATGCTTCAAGTGATGTGTTGGACGAATGACGTTTTTCTTTCTCACGAGTGATTGTAATAAATTTGTTAAAGCACATCATAATGTATTATTAGTGTCCTCTACCTGAATGTTGAAGTCTCCTACAATTAGTATTTTATCAGTTTTAATTATACAAAAGTTTTCTAATAAAAATCTGATAACTCTATTAGGAAATTGACACAGGGTCCTTGGGGTTATTTTCTCTGTCAATAGGCTATTGCTGCTAAACTGATTCTGCTAACACACTTTTACAAACTATAAATGTTTTGCCTTGTAGCCTCAACCGCTGAACAATAAAACAGATGCCAATCACAATTCTCAGTTTTAAACTTGCCTCTATTTGTCATCCATCTGAGTGTTCAGGAGTTCCTCGCTGCTTTCTATGTGTTTTACTATCACGTAAGCAACACTGCAGACGCATGTTTGGATTCTCTGCATAATTTACAGAAAAGAGCAGTAGATAAAGCCATTGAGAGTGAGAATGGTCATCTGGATCTGTTCCTGCGGTTCCTGCTGGGCGTCTCACTGGAGTCCAATCAGAGACTCTTCCAGGATCTACTGACACACACAGAGAAGAGCTCAGAGAGCATCAGGAGAAGCACACAGTACATTAAAGAGAAGATCAGAGATGGACATGGACTCTCCACTGAAAGATCCATCAATCTGTTCCTCTGTCTGCTGGAAGTGAAAGATCAGACTCTGTCCAGAGAGATTCAGGAGTTTGTGAAATCAGACAAACAGTCAGAGAAGAAACTCTCTCCTGCTCACTGCTCAACAATCGCCTACATGCTTCAGATGTCAGAGGAGGTGCTGGATGAGCTGGAGCTCCAGAAATACAACACATCAGATGAGGGCAGAAGAAGACTGATACCAGCCGTCAGCATCTGCAGAAGAGCTCTGTGAGTGTTTAACCAAGTGTTAGTGTTAAAAAATTTTTTTGGGAGAAATTTATTTACTGTGTGTTCTTCTCTTTTTTTCAGTCTTGCTGGCTGTAATCTCTCTGCTCAGGATTGTGAAATTGTGTCGTCAGTTCTTCAATCCTCAAACTGTGTCCTGAGAGAGCTGGACCTGAGTAACAATGACCTGCAGGATTCAGGAGTGAAGCTGCTCTCTGATGGACTGAAGAGTCCAAACTGTCAGCTGGAGATACTGGGGTTTGAGTTTCATGTTGTGTCATGATCATTTAAAGCTTCAGATTCAATACTGTCTTAAAATTTGAACCCCAGTGTTTGTGTGTGCAGGTTGTCTGGCTGTATGGTGACAGAGGAAGGCTGTGGTTTTCTATCTTCAGCTCTGAGTTCAAACCCCTCACACCTGAGAGAGCTGGATCTGAGCTACAATCACCCAGGACAATCAGGAGTCCAGCTGCTCCAACACACACTGGAGGATCCACACTACACACTGCAGATACTCAAGTATGTGGGGCTGTCAGGGAATGCTATTCTAGAAATGTGCTTTTAATCGTACTTAATTATATACAAGTATATATGTTGCCTACATCTTTGGGACACCTTTAAAATCATTAAATTCAGGTATTCCAATCACTTCCATAGCGACAGGCGTATAAAACCAAGCACTAGGCATGCAGATGCTTCTACCAACATTAGTAAAAGTCTATTTGTGAGATCACTACTTAATATTCCACTCACAACTGTTAGTGGTAATATAACAAACTGGAAGAAAAAGGAAGCAGCATCAACTGAGCCACAAAGTGGTAGGCCACATAAAATCGCAGAGCGGGGTCAATGTTTGCTGAGGCACACAGTATTACAGACCTCCAACCATTAAGTGGCCTTCAGACAAGCTCAAAGAGCTCCAGGACTGGGTTTCCTGGAGCGAGAAGCTGCCTTAGTGGTCACCAAACTTGTTCCTAGAGGGCCAATGTCCTGCAGATTTTCAAACACACCTGAACAAGCTAATCAAGGTGTTACTAGGTATACTTGAAACACCCAGGACGGTGTGGTGACCGAGAGGACCTCCGAGAGGACTCAAGGATCGAGATTGGTGACCCCTGCCATACATCATCATCAAGTGCACAGAAAACTGTTGGATGCAATGGTTTAAAGCAGTGGTCACCAAATTTGCTCCTGGAGGGCTGGTGTCCTGCAGATTTTAGCTCCAACCCTAATCAAACACACCTGAACAAGCTAATCAAGGTCTTACTAGGTATACTTGAAACATCCTGGCAGGTGTGTAGAGGCAAGTTGGAGATAAACCCTGCAGGGACACCGGCCCTCCAGGACTGAGATTGGTGACCCCTGGTGTAAAGAGATCGCATTTGACTCCTGAGCATCGTTTGATGGACAAGTCTGGGTTTGGTTAGTGTCTAAAGAATGAGACTTGCCTGACTGAATTGTGTCAAGTGTAATGTTTGGTCGAGGGGGTTATGAGAGTCCATTACTGAGGGTCCAAACACTGAAGAGCAAATTCATTTTTGAGTAGCTTTTCAGATCCTGAACCATGCAAGCTAGTGGCGACAGCAGAGAGGGAAAAAAAAAACTTCACCAATAGGAGACTGAAGAAAAAAAATTCTTGAGAGAACCAGACTCTGTTGGGCACGACCATTTTAATTTCTCCGCTGGCCAACAGTCTTGTGCAAAGCTGCAGTCTCAGCAGTGGAGGCTGGAAGCTGGCCTCAGCGAAGACTCGTCTGTCCCTGGAGCGTCAGTGGAATCAGTCTCATACTCTCCACTCCCCCATGACCAACAACGCAGCAGCAGCTGCTCAGGATACGGCCTGGTCCCGGATATGGACACCTTGGGATCATCTCGTCGCTGGTCTTGGATCCAATCAGTGACTCTGCATAATCGGAAGACCTCGGGATGAGTATGCCCAGTTGGAAATGATGATGTGATTATGTGGGCTTGTTTTTTAGGGGTTGGGGTAGGGCCATTAGTTTAACAAACTTATGCTCCCAAATTTGTGAGAACAGATTTCGTGAGTGTTTTTGGTTTGGAGGACTGGACTGGATCTCACCTCAGAGTCATGACCTCAACCCGAAAACATTTAGGTAGATTTGGAGACTCTGAACTGTGCCTTCTTGTCCAACATCAGTTCCTAACCTCGACAAATGCCCTTCTGTAAGAATATAGAAGGTCAACAATGGTCAGAAGTTCTCATAAGCACACTGCTAAACTTTATGGAAAGCTTTCGGAGAAGAGAGGAAGTTAATATAGCTGCAAAGGTCGATCCATGCTTATTAAATCCTATGGATTAGGACTGTGATGCCATTGAAGTTTGTGTGGATCTAGAGGAAGATGTCCCAGAACTTTTGGCAATGCATTGTTAAACATTTATCATTAGCCATTATTCATTTGTGATTCATTGTTCCTTTCTAGTTTGGACCATGCTGCATATTTCCGAATCACCCCAGGACTGAGAAAATGTAGGCCATTTCTGCCCTTTTTCACTCTGTCTTTCTTTATGTGCACTGTATTTGCATGCATGATTTGTCCAACTTATGCTCATGTATAATCAGTGGTGTCAGGCTTAAAGTACATTTTAATTGGTGTACAGCTGTAATTGTCATCTCATACCCTCTTCTTGTGTTCAGATGCAGTTGAGCTTACGCTGGATCCAAACACAGCGCACAATCAACTCCAGATATCCGAGGAGAACAGGAAGATCACATATGTGGAGGAGCGTCAGGCATATCCTGATCATCCAGAGAGATTTGAGCGCCATCCTCAGGTTCTGTGTAGAGAGATTCTGACTGGACGCTGTTACTGGGAGGCTGAATGGAGCAGCTGGGGTCATATAGCAGTGTCGTATAAAGAAATGGCCAGAAATGTAGTGACTGATTGTCGGTTTGGATTCAGTGATAAATCCTGGAGTCTGTTCTGCTCTGCTAATGGATTCACTGTCTGGCACAATAATGTGAGCACTAGCTTATCTACCTCTACACCACTGTCTAATAGAGTAGGAGTGTATGTGGACGTGTCGTCCGGCTCTCTATCCTTCTACAGTGTCTCTGATACACTCACACACTTACACACATTTAACACCACATTTACTGAAGACCTCTACGCTGGGTTCAGAGTGTTTGATTCCTCACTCGCTCTGTGTCAGATTGAAAAAACAGCTGGGGGAGACGATTGCGACATCACAAACACAGAGCTACACACGTTTGTTCAAAGTGTAGTTTAGTAAAGGTGAAGTGTGGATTTTCAGTGAAATATATATTTTTTTATATTTGTTGTAGGCCTGATAATTGACCAAAACATGGTTGTTGCTTGTTTTTTTCACTAGTCTGTATTTATGTGGCCAATTTAACATTTATTCTGTTAAAAAATCCAACCTGATGTTGTAGAATGTTTATTTTTAATTGAAATACATTGTATTGAATGATGTTGCAGCGGTGACACGGCGGCTCAATGATTAGCACTGTGGCCTCACAGCAGGAAAGTCGCTGGTTCTAGTCCCGGCTGGCTCAGTTGGTGTTTTTTTGTATGGAGTTTGCATGTTCTCCCCGTGTTGGCGTGGGTTTCCTCTGGGTGCTCCGATTTACCACACAGTCCAAACACATGCGCTATAGGGGAATTGATGAACCAAGTAGTGTATGTGTGTGTGCATCTGAGAGTGTATTGGTGTTTCCCATTACTGGGTTGCAGCTGGAAGGGCATCCGCTGCGTAAAACATATGCTGGATAAGTTGGCGGTTCATTCCGCTGTGGTAAACCCTGGTGAAAAAAGGGAGTAAGCAGACGGAAAATTAATGAATGAATGATGTTGCTAACATCCCCCTTCTCAGGGTCAGTAGCAGCAACTCACTCAGTCTGTTCAAGTTTAAATCCTGCATATATTATCATATGCAAACATATTAAAGGAGTGTGGGTGGGTGTCTGATAGATATGGGGATTTATTTTATTAAAGTTTGGGGTTTCCACAAAAAACTCTCTATGAAAAACTAAAGGAAATGGAAACAGTGTCTCCACTCTCCTCTTGCATTAAATATGTAATCTTTAGCATTATGTCTCCGTGTTAAGCTAAATAGGCTTGCAAATAATATAGAGTAAACTGTAATGCCATTAAACAACATTAAAGAAGAACATGAAATTTGGCCAAATAATGTTTTATAAACCCACTGCACATAAATGGTTTACTGATATATATTCAGACTGATTAAATGGAAAAAAGAAAATCACAAGTGAATTTGAGTTGATGAATATTAAAGAAGTAAAACAGAGTAACATGAATAGATTTTGACCCTGGTAAGACGTTAAAACAACATTGCAGAAAAACAACATATAGTTCAAGAAGTGTACATATGAGAGAATAATCAGGAAAGATGTATGAAATCATTTCTTCTGCATTTCTTGTCTTTTCAATGAAGTTTAAAATAAATTGAGACCTGATAGTGAGCCCTGCAGTGCTGTTGAACCTGTGATGATGCTCAGTGCCACTAGGTGGAGCAGATTAGACTGATTTTTATGTCCGGTTTAAAAAGAAAGAAGACACACCTCAAACAAGATAATGAAACGATGCCATTCTGTTTGTACTTCAAACCTTAATGGAGCAGTAAACCTGTCAGACACACATTCTGTGGTAAGTGCAAACAGTTTATTCTTTATTTAATCACGTCATGTACAAATGAGCTGATTTTTAAAATGCATTTATTTATTCCTCTGATTCTTTTATTTTGATTCTAAATGCGAGTCATATATTTAGTTAATCCTTAGAGTAAACCAAATAAACTGAGGGAAGTGTTGACGTTCATTCTTTATTTTTTATGTGTTTAATAATATACTTTAAATTAAAAATAAAATATGAATAAAAATAAATAGTAAAATATTCAAAACTGTTAAAATAATCTTTGCTACTGTTGTTGATAATGCTAAATGTGTAGATTTATGTTATAATATTCTAGAACAACACATATTTTTTTTTAGGTCTCCATATCAAGTTATGATTTAAAACCTCAGTCATAAACCTGAATATTTTAATACCAGATGTATCATTATTAAATAATTATTCAGTGACATGTTTATGATGGCCGGTTGTTTTCCAACTTTTATTTTGAGCTTCAAGTTGCTTTAAACACTGATTTTAATCTCAACCAGAGGTGATTTTCAGCTCTCAGGGGACCAAGGGAGGTGGTGGTGTGGTGGAGAGGGTTGGAAAAGGATGGGATTTGACTGGTATTGAAGAGCCTTGACCTTGTGTAGTCAGTGTATAGGGCAGATCGGTAATGATATTTACTATAAACATCAGTGTTTGTATCTGAACTATGAACTGTTTCGTCAGTATTTCTGTGTTTGTATATTAGAGATATTACTAGGCAAAATACTGAAACTGTTCCTTGATCAAACACAGATTTGTCTGTAATGCATCAAAGGGTTAATAAACATATACAAAAATTAAATAATTTAATATTTAACATTTAATATTTAAAAAGATTATGCACAGGATGCAGTGTTATATTTGACTATATTATTCAGTTTCTCTACCTGAAAACCTCTGTTTGTTTTGCTTGTGTCTCTATATCGTACTGATTCGTGCTTTTGCTTATAGAGTTTGTCTTTTTTTTATTAGACAGTGTCCTGTTGATTTTACTAAACATATCATATTCCAAACTGCACTGAAATCTGACCCTGAAATCAAAAACTGAAGCAAACCGTATGGAAAACACCTACTATTGACCTTTGTTTCTTTGTTCATATGGGTTGGAATTATTATACGGCTGTGACATCCACATTAAGGTCATTGTAACAACAGAGCTCTTGTGTTTCCACATCAATATGTCTGTCAGTGTTTCAATACTCTCAGAAAATACAAGAAGGTGAACACTAAAATGAGTCTTCAAAAGAAGAATGAGGATGAGGATGAGGAATCTGCTTCTGAAATGAGCTATCCACCTCCTGAATCAAGCTGTGTGTCTATGAAGAGTGATTGGTCCATGGTGTATCCTCCTGACCTCAGTGATGCATCGGTGACCTCTGACCCCAAGTAAGACACTGGTCATATTGTCTGAAGTTAATTTTCACAAAGGATAAAATCACACAACTAATTTCTATGAACTAATTCCTTTCTGGTCATGCTAATCACACCGGTGTGATTGCATGTGTGAAAGGGGTCCCTTTCACACGTACAATCACACCGGTGCGATTAGCATGTTTAAAGTACACATCTTCAACTGCAAAAATTCTGACAACAGCATGAGTATTTAAAACTTGCATGTGAAAGGGTTAATGCAGCTCGTTTCTCTATATATAAAAATTTAAATAAACATGTCAAACTATTTCTTACATTTATTTCAATTCCAGTTTGTACCCCACTGTTTTATCACTTATCACATGGTTCCTTATTTGTTAATAAATACACATAGATGAGAAGAGCATTTAAGATTTAATTGTGTAAAAAAATGTTTTTTTAATTTGTGTCCTATCAGCAACAGCAAGAGAAAGGGACAGCATTTAGAGTTTAAAGAGTCCAGCTGTGTATCTGTAATGAGTAACCGATCCATCACCCCACCTGAAATGAAAAAAATTGGATTAAAATCAGAAGACAATATGTTAGAGAAAATTAAAAACAAGCACAAAACCAGCATGAAGCACAAATATGAGAGATTATTTGAAGGAGTCAAACTCCATGAGAATCAAACCCTGCTGAACCGGATCTACACCCAGCTGTACATCCTAGAGGGAGAGAGTGAAGGAGTGAATGAAGAACATGAGGTTTTACAGATGGAGAAAACAGCCAGAACAAAACACTCCCAACACACTCCAATCTACTGCAATGACATCTTTAAAGAGGAGAAAGAGCAAATCAAGACTGTTCTTACTAAAGGCATCGCTGGAATCGGAAAAACCGTCTCTGTGCAGAAGTTCATTCTGGACTGGGCCGAGGGAAAAGCCAATCAGGATGTAGATTTCATGTTTGTGCTTCCATTTCGAGAGCTGAACTTGATCAGAGATCATCAGTACAGTCTTCACACACTTCTGCTGGACTTTCATCCTGAACTTGAAGATCTGGAGCCCAAGATTTATGAGGAGTGTAAAGTTGTGTTCATCTTTGATGGTCTGGATGAAAGCAGAATCACACTGATGTTTTCAGACGCTCAGAAAGTTTGTGATGTGACTGAGACTTCATCAGTGGCTGTGTTGATGTCAAAGCTGATGAAAGGAGAGCTGCTTCCCTCTGCTCTCATCTGGATCACCTCCAGACCAGCAGCAGCCAATCAGATCCCCTCCAAATACATCAAGCGTCTGACAGAAATTCAGGGATTCACTGAGCCTCAGAAGGAGGAATATTTCAGGAAGAGAATCAGTGAGCAGCATCAAGCCAGCAGAATCATCTCACACATCAGAAGAGCAAGAAGCCTCCACATCATGTGCCACATACCCGTCTTCTGCTGGATCTCATCCACTGTGCTTCAGAAGCTCCTGGAAGAAGATCTGAGTGCAGAAATCCCTCAAACTCTGACTGAAATGTACATCCACTTCCTGCTGATTCAGATCAACATGAGGAATCAGAAGTATGAAGAGAGAGATCCAGAGAAACTCCTGCAGTCCAACAGAGAAGTGATTGTCAAACTTGCTGAAGTGGCTTTCAGACAGCTGATGAAGGGCAATGTGATGTTCTATGAGGAGGACCTGATTGAGAGCGGCGTAGGCGTCTCTGACGCCTCAGTGTATTCTGGGATTTGCACTGAGATCTTTAAGGAGGAATCTGTGATTCAGCAGAGGAAAGTTTACAGCTTCACCCATCTCAGCATTCAGGAGTTCCTCGCTGCTTTCTATGTGTTTTACTACCACATAACCTGCTCCACAGAGGCATGTTTTGATTCACTGCATGATTTACAAAGAAGAGCAGTAGATAAAGCCATTGAGAGTGAGAATGGGCGTCTGGATCTGTTCCTGCGGTTCCTGCTGGGCGTCTCACTGGAGTCCAATCAGAGACTCTTCCAGGATCTACTGACACACACAGAGAAGAGCTCAGAGAGCATCAGGAGAAGCACACAGTACATTAAAGAGAAGATCAGAGATGGACATGGACTCTCCACTGAAAGATCCATCAATCTGTTCCTCTGTCTGCTGGAAGTGAAAGATCAGACTCTGTCCAGAGAGATTCAGGAGTTTGTGAAATCAGACAAACAGTCAGAGAAGAAACTCTCTCCTGCTCACTGCTCAACAATCGCCTACATGCTTCAGATGTCAGAGGAGGTGCTGGATGAGCTGGAGCTCCAGAAATACAACACATCAGATGAGGGCAGAAGAAGACTGATACCAGCCGTCAGCAACTGCACAAGAGCTCTGTGAGTGTCTAATCCAGTGTTACTTCTTTAGTTTCTTGTGCACATTTAGTTTGTTTTCAATTCTCATTTGTTCTCCTCTTCTTCCAGTCTTGCTGGCTGTAATCTCTCTGCTCAGGATTGTGAAATTGTGTCGTCAGTTCTTCAATCCTCAAACTGTGTCCTGAGAGAGCTGGACCTGAGTAACAATGACCTGCAGGATTCAGGAGTGAAGCTGCTCTCTGATGGACTGAAGAGTCCAAACTGTCAGCTGGAGATACTGAGGTGAGACTTTCCTGTCGAGTCATGATTATTTAAAGTTACAGATTCTATATTATAATTTGCACTCTGGTCTGTGTCTGCAGGTTGTCTGGCTGTATGGTGACAGAGGAAGGCTGTGGTTTTCTATCTTCAGCTCTGAGTTCAAACCCCTCACACCTGAGAGAGCTGGATCTGAGCTACAATCACCCAGGACAATCAGGAGTCCAGCTGCTCCAACACACACTGGAGGATCCACACTACACACTGCAGAAACTCAAGTAAGTTGGGCAGTCAGACAATTATATGGTTTTGCATTAGATTGTAAATTCTCCTTAACTCAGTAGACAGTCCCAGTGTGTGTTGATGATGAAGAACAGGGAAATGTCCGAGTCTGAGTTGAAGATTAAGAGTAAGGGCGATGTGCAAGTGTGTGTGTTGAAGATGAAGAATAGGGAGGGTCTGGGGTGTCAGAGTGTTTGTTGAAGATGATGAATTGGGTAGATGTCTCAGTGAGAACTAGTTTTGTGAGTCTCATGGTGATTTTGTTTGTCAAAAAGATGATATTAATAGAAATACCATGTTCGCCTATGCACAGATAGGTATTTTTCATGAGGTTAGCTGATCAATACAATAAGAAAGAACATGATGTGTCTATTAATCAAGAGTTTGTGCTGTTACTGATGTCCTTGCAGAGTTGGCATCATCTCTTCACAACTGTCTTGAATCTGATCAACAAGATTTGCAGGTGCCTTGGCATGTTGATCCAAATAAAAAAATTAAAAAAGACAGAATTGACAGGCGATCTGGCCAATCATGCTGATATTCTGTGCCCCCGTCACAGCGCTCAACTTTCTCAGACAAGCAGAACAGCTAGACTAACCAGGCATAGTGTAGAAACACCAGCGCTAAACATGAATCATTGTAATAGTGTGCTCATTCAGGCCTTACAAGCAGGTACCAAGAAGGCTAGGCCTATATTTTTGCATTTGTTTGTAAATTATGTGTTAGGGAATCAATTTGTTTCATTTTTTTATCACATTCAAATAATCTAAACACACTTCAGCTGTAGCACAGATTTGTAGGGGAGTGCCAAGGCATAGTGAAAGCACATTGGAGAGTGAAAAGGGGGACAGGGTTTTGCTGGGTCAATTGAGCCCAATCCCAATTCTACTTTATAACCCTACATCTTCCCCTTGGCCCTTGAAAAAAAGAGTGTGTGGGGGTAGGGATGGAAATATTTCTCTAAGAAGGGGACACCACTACATATGCACATAGTATCATAGGTCATGTCATTTTAATGTCTGTCTGTATGTTTTTGTAATTTTCAGTTTGGACCATGGAGGACATTTCAGGATCACATCTGGATTGAGAAAATGTAAGCACACACAAATACAGACATAATTTCTGTGCATAATCCATAATTGATTCATCTGATTTCTCTCTTTGTCTTCAGATGCCTGTTTTCTCACACTGGATCCAATCACAGCACATACTCAGCTCCAGCTGTCTGAGGAGAACAGGAAAGCAAGTATTGTGACAGATCCTCAGCCGTATCCTGATCATCCAGACAGATTTGATCAACAGGAGCAGGTTCTGTGTAGAGAGACTCTGACTGGACGCTGTTACTGGGAGGTAAAATGGAGCGGCTCTGGTCTTGTAGCGGTGGCGTATAAAGGAATTGGCAGGAAAAGTGGATTTGACTGTTGTTTTGGACATAATGAACACTCCTGGTGTCTGTACTGCAGTGATGAGGTTTACTCTGTCTGGGACAATAATAAGAGCGTTGATGTATTTGGTCCTTCATCTCGTACTAATAGAGTGGGAGTGTATGTGGACGTGCCGTCCGGCTGTCTGTCTTTCTACAGTGTCTCTGACACAAACACACTCACACACATACACACATTCAACACCACATTCACTGAAGAGCTCTATGCTGGATTTAAGGTTTATCCTGGATCTTCGGTGTCTCTGTGTCCTGTTAAACCTGCTGAAGTTCCTCCCTAAGTTCCAACCTAACCCCAAAACCCCAATTACACACAAAACCACAGGCAGTTTCTGTTATTTTCTTTTCGGCTTAGTCCGTTTTTTAATCAGGGGTCGCCACAGCGGAATGAACCACCATACACTACGGCCAATTTAGTTTGCTCAATTCCCCTATAGAGTAGTGTATGTGTGTGGACTCTGGGGGAAACCGGAGCACTCGGAAGAAACCTTTGCCAACATGGGGAGAACATGCAAACTTCACACAGAAACACCAACTGACCCAGCCGGGACTCGAACCAGCGACCTTCTTGCTGTAAGGCCACAGTGCTAACCACTGTGCCACTGTGTCGCCCCTATGATTTTTTCCTGATTCCATTCCACTATGTTATCAGCTACCATATAAGATATAATTTTTAAACTTTATTTTTATTATTATAGTTACAAGAAGAAAACAGTGATTTTGACACATATACAGAGGTTGAAAAATGAAGAATTCACAAAGATATGTTTAAAGGGGTTTAATTGTGAGGTTTATTAATTCATTTTGTTGTCGGGTTAGTCCCTTTATTAATCCAGGGTCACCACAGCGGAATGAACCGCCAACTTATCCAGCACGTTTTTATGCAGTGGATGCCCTTCCAGCAGCAACCCATCTCTGGGAAATTAATTGTGAGGTTAAAAAAGAAAAAGGAATTTGACCAAAATTCTATATGTATTTTTAAAGATATAACCAACTATCTAAAAGTGCCCTCAGTCGAAGAATCACCCTAGCACAAAATGCAAGGGATGCTTTGTAAAATGTATTATGATGTCTTGTAAAATTAAGAAGTCTTTTTTGAGTAAAAAAAAAAAAAATATATATATATATATATATATATATATATATATATATATATATATATATATATATATGAAATAATTTTACTGTGTAATTTTTGTTCTCATTTTAATTAAGTTACAGTACATGTGTTTGCTGTGCAAAAACAATTATAGTGAACATCTGCATAGGCAAGGCAAGTTTATATCTATAGCACATGTCATACACAGTGGCAATTCAAAGTGCTTTACATGAACAGAAATAAAAGAGACAAGTGTAAGAAAATAAAAACAAACAATAAAAATGATTAAAAACAGATTTAATGTGTTAAACAGGTTGTAAAAGAATGAAAAAAGAGAAAAACATACTGACGTAGCATGGTGCTCATTCAGTAAAGGCTCAGCTAAACAGATGTGTGTTCAGACTTGATTTGAATGCGCCTAATGTTGGAGCACATCTGATCATTTCTGGAAGATGATTCCAGCAGTGGGGGGCGCTGTTAGTAGCTGAAGCTGATTCACTCTTGGAGTTTTTAGTTTAAATGATCCAAAAGATCTGAGTGATCTGTAAT